>NC_068975.1:12260000-12560000 GCF_016808095.1 Vigna angularis | reverse complement strand
ATTGGTGATCTTGAAGTTAAGCCAACAAAGGTAACCTTGCTAATTGCAGATGGATCTTTAAAGAAGCCCTATGGTGTGGTGGAAGATGTTGTGGTGTGCATTGACACATTAAAATTCCTGGTGGACTTTGTGGTGATGGAGATGAAGGAGGATGAGAGGGTCCCAATCATTCTTGGAAGACCGTTTATGAAAACGGAAAAGGTAATCATCAATGTGGATGAAGGGATGATAGCGCTTCAAGACCGAGGAGAGAAGGTGATCTTTTATGTCTTCAAAGGGGAGCAGTATATTCAAGAGAAGGAGGTTAGTCATAAAGCTGCATGTAAAGATGCACCCTTGACTAGTTCAAAAGCTGCAAAGTCGGGCTTCGAAGGTAAAAATTGTTTCTTGTCACAGGTTAGGGAAGAAGAAAAAGATGGCAAAGGAAGGAAGGTTCATGATGACTCTATCTAGGCACAACTCAAACTTGGTACACCAGTAAGATTCAAGAACAAGTTGTGGGTTGTGAAAGACTATAAAGAGAATGGAGTGATAGAAATGGAAGCTTCATATTCAAGGAAAGTAAAAAAGGTGGACCGGAAACAGCTGATGAGTTGGTGTGATGAAGGAAAAAGGAACATATTAGGATTCATGTTTTTTATATCCTTGGTGTTTTCCTTTCCTTAGATTTCGAAACATGCCTATTTCCACTCGATGTGGCTCATTCATGTCTCAGTTCATATGAAGGTGGCCTTTGAAATTCAAGTGAACAAAATGCTTTTTATAGTACAAAAATTATTAAGTTATCTTACTAAAAGCGAAGTGCTTTGGAAAAAGAAATATGGTTCACATTATGTTTAATGCTGAAACAATTTTGAAATCTAAAATAATTATATAAAAATGTTGTTCAACTTCATCATTTAACTATGTATGAATCCTTTAAAAATATTGTCTTGGAGTTGTCTTCTACCATTAGATTTCAGAGCTATTTGATTTCTTATGGTGGAAATAACTGCAATATAAATTAAATTTATACAGTTAACGTCGAATTTGAGTGCATTTGATGCAAAAGACTAGAGTTGTGTTAGATATTTGTGATCTTAGACGTCCTATATCATAGAGATGTCTTTGTTTAGTCAAGAAGGAGTTCATATCATAATCCAAAGAGATTTTTTTACTTTTTCAGTGAATGATGTTTGAACGTCGAATTCGGCGGGGCTATGACGTTTATACAATGTGGCGGTTACTAAGCATAATTACACAATGTATTGCTTTTATATTGATTTAATTTTCGTAGAGATCATCCAATTTTTAATCTATTTTTCTTTTTAATTTTTAATCATTCAATAGGACGTCCGACTCTGTGGAGTACTTGGGACATTAATGGTGTGGATGTTTTTCACGTCGTTGTTGGGGGTGAGCGTCCGGTTTTGTATTCTCGTGTAACCAGCGCAGCGTTCGTCCTTGAGTTAGTTAAATGTTAGACGTTCGTCAATGATATTTATCCAGTGAATGAGAGATGTTGGACATTCGTACTTAGTTTAGTATTCGCATTGTATAAATTGTGAGCGTTCGTTATCAATTGATATTCTAGGTTTCAACTTGAGCGTTCGTCCCTAAATTGACATCCACTATAAGTAATCTTGGGCGTTCGGTGTTGAGTATTAGTGATTGTAGTCGTTCGTCCTTAGTATGGATTTTTAGGGTTGAATCCTGAACGTTCGGTTTCTATGATATAAGTGAACGTTCGACAATCGGTATTCGTATAATAGTGATTATAACTATCGGTTTTAATTTGGTAGTCTCAAATCGTGATCCGTAGCGTTCGGTTTTGATAATAGTAACCGTTCGGTTTTGATGAGGTATTCTCAGGTTTAGTTTGTGAGCGTTCGGCCTTAAATTGATATTCTAAGTTTGAATCGTAAACGGTCGGTCTGAGGTGTTAATGATTATAGCGTTCGGTCATAAGTTAACCTTCTTAGGTTTGAATCTTGAGCGTTCGGCTTTTGGGTATAAGTGAGCGTTCGGTTTCTGGGAATAAGTGAGCATTCGGTTAAGGGGTATAAGTGAGCGTTCGGTTTTTTGGGTATAAGTGAGCGTTCGGTTTTTGGTATAAGCGAACGTTCGGTTAAGTTTTGATTTTAGCACCGTTCGGTTAGTTGTGGATTTTATGTCGTTCGGTCAAGCCTCTTTTAATGACGTTCGGCAAAGTGACTTAGTGGTTCGACTAAATATCAGAACGTTCGTTCTTAACTTGAAATTCTTGGGTAACAATCTTGAGCGTTCGGTTTTAAGTGTTCGGTTTGGATCTTGGACGTTCGACCTTGGTTTAATTATAAATGTGAGCGTTCGTTAATCCTCAGGAAGTACTCGTCAGAGGTAACGTACGACTAGACTTGATCTCGAGCGTTCGTCCTTTGGGGCACGGTTTTATAACATTTGGTGTCCATAGGCAGCGTTCGGTCGTTGATGATGATGGATCCCAGAATGTTCGTCCAGACAGTATTCGAGTTGGAAATAGCGTTCGACATTAACGTATGAATCCGTGGTGGTATTTTGAAACAATTATTGAGAATTGTTTGTTATTTCCTTGATCCAATATTGGTTTATTTATACATATTATTGAGAATATGTATGAATTCGTGATTGAGCACGTTTATTCTGTTGGAGGTGGTACATACACTATGTTATTTACTTGTAACTTCGTCTGTCTTTTGAGCATTTTTGCTAGTCTCACGCGTGAGACTGAGATTCGAGTGTCACCTTCTTCTACGCGAGGAGGTGAATGTCTCGCCCAATGACTTCGGCTTGTGTTGAGTATAGTGCATCGTTACGCGTAGTATCGATGTTTTTACTCGTTAGTCCTTGAGGAGTCGGGGAGATAGGTCTGAAGTCACGATGGAAGACGGCTCGGGTAGCCTGTTATTGAGAGCAGGTTATGACGACGAATTACAAGTAAACGACATTAGTTTATGAAAGACTAGTTGGCATCGTCATGTGGATCGATTTATCATGGGAATTGTTATAGTTTATATGTAATGGGTTATGATGTGATGCTTCTGGTTATTCATCTTGCATGTTGTGGCTGTGGTTTCCAACCGTGATGATCGTATTGGTACGGGAGAGATGGCAGTGCAGATAAAACTGGATTTGGAATAATTCTTCGAGAGAGACGGGAAGTAAAACTTGTTGGGTCTATAGGTAGTAGCGTGCGTTATTATTAGTGACGTTCGGTCTTGGTATTATTTACTTTCGGGTAGCAGGCGTTATTAGGTAACGGTCGATCTTGATGTTAGTTGTTCTCAGGTAGTTAGTGTCCGGTCGTATTTTGGTACCCTGTGGTTTAGTTTGATTACGTTCAGTCAGTACTGAGGTGTTCAGTAGAGTACTCTAGGCGTTTAACCCTGACTCAAGCGTTCTTTATTCTAGTGTTCTGTCTCGTAGCGATGGTTTTTAGAGAATGATCTTTATTGGTGATGTTGCTCTGAGGTTGCAATTCATTTATGGGGAATGACCGGTCTTGATATTCGTTAAGGTAACGATCGATTAATAAATAGTGATTAGTCGTGATGATGTATGATTCAGGCAGTGATCATTCATAGGTAGTGCTCGGTTTGGATGACGCTTGTCTCAGATAAGGATTGTTAACAATTAGTGATCATACGTAGGGAACATCCGGTCTCGATGAAGTTACTCTCAGATAGTGTTAAATCCAGTAAAGTGATCAATTAAGTGTTCGTCCGAATGGTACTTAATCTGTGGTGCGCGAGGTTTGATCTTTGAGCGATCGTTTGAATAGTGTTCGAAATAATGGTAATTGTCCTAGTAGAGTGCGCTGTCTCAGCGTGAAGTCTAGTGTTTGATCTTACTTAGCATTCGGTCTCTTGATGTGCGACCTAATAGTATCCGGTCTAATAGGGTTTGGTGTTTAGTGTCGAGCCTAAGTGATCAACCTTATTGTTAGTGCAATCAGGATTCAATCTGGCATTCGGTTTCTAGCGTTCGGCCTAAGTGATCTCAGTGTTCATTATGAGTGTGTTCGGTCATTTGGTTTTCTGAGTTTAGCGTTCGGCTCAATTGTGCATGATCACCTAGCGTTCGTTTAAATGGAATTCAGCCTAATAGTATTCATTAGATAGCGCTCGGTAGATGGTGTTCGGCAGATAGCGTCCGTCCAAATAGTATTCGGTTAGAATGTTTGGGGAATAGCTTTGTTCAGTAGCTCATCAATGTATCCTCCGTATGAGTGTCTATTAGAAATTTTGATATAATGGTATATGGGGATGTCTAACCTAAATATTACATGATGTTTTTATCAAAACAATTATGCATAGTTTTATAAATGATATATTGCATGTTAGCTCACCCTTACTTATTTGTGCATGTATTGGAAAATCATATTTTTTGCGATGATCGTATAACGTTTTTGTTATACGGGAGCAGATGAAGAGATGTCGCGTGATCTGGCGCAAGTGCAGGAAGAGATGGAAGAGTGTAATAGAAGGATTCAATGTTATCTTTACTGTTTTGTCTGAGCTGTAAACTTTGTATAGATTTGAGCTTGAGGTTCGGGATATTACCGTAATTGTATTATTGTAATATTTCAAGTTTTGATTTTTTAAAAAGGGCAAAATTTTTTTGGGGTGTTACAGAGAGGGGTGATTGATGGACAAATTTGTAAGCACCAAAATATGATGTCACAAACTTGTTTCACAATCGGCAAGTATGACCGAATCGTTCAAGTAATAAACTTGGTAAGACCAAGTATCGTTCTTCCCAAAGGACTCACGGCCTAGTTTAGTTGTGTGGTTTGTTGATTAGCTAAGACTTACAAATGAAATAATTGGATTATATTATGCAAAACGAAAACTAAACATGTATGCATGAATTAATCAATGGCAAAGACAAAAGATAAACACTTTCAATGGATTATATGAATGAATATGTTGTTGGGGGTCAATTTCATCTCATCCACTCTCATACATTTTAGGAATTCAACATTCAAATCATCATTGTTAATGCCACTCTCTAATGTACCATTCTAGATGGCTTCTCCCTAATCAAATAGTTCATACAATTCCTAGCATTCCTAATGATTAGTTCATGAGTGCAGGAGCTTAACGACAACCAATATAATATTGTCAGTATAATATTGGGAGAAATTCCCCGGATCTAGACTTCCCCGTACGTGTCCGTATCGACAAAACCAATAATCATGCAATAGAATGAGTTAAACAATGCAAGCATTGAGCAAAGAGGAAAAACCCTAACTAATGATGAAAGAAAGCATAAGTCTTAGATTAAGATGCAAGCATAAATTCCATATATGAGAGCTTCAAGAGATTACATTGATTCCCCAACAAACATACAAGGTTTAGTTCACCATATTCATGGTGAACCTAGATGAACAATAATGAAAGAATGAAAGAATAAACCCTAAAAAGGTGAAGAGGTAGCCTGAGCATCCAAGATCCTCCTTCAAAGGGGTGGAAGAGAGAGTGTTTTCCTCGTTTCTGCCAAAGATACCTAACCCTAGGACGTGCAAGCCCTTATATACTAATCTAGAGTTACAAAAGATTACAAAAGCCCAAGCCCAAAAAGTGCCGCTCAGCGGTGAATGCGCGTCACGTTTCTTCCCCTCAGCGGCCATTTTGCCCCTCAGCGGCCATTTTGCCCCTCAGCGTGACTGCCGCAACCTCCTGAGTGCCGCTCAGCGGTAAAATGCCGCTGAGCGGTGCCTTCGACTTCTCTTTTTGCACTCTTTGCTTCCTTTTATAATTCCACTTCTCTCCTTCTTTACTTCTTTCACTAAATTCACCTCAAAACCTGCACAAAAACACTCAAATCAAGCATAAACCTGTCCAGCTCTCTTATTTCTGAAAATATAGATAAAAGCATTGATTTCAAGCTAGTTTCTAAGTCTAAAGGTTGCTTTTAGTATCAATTTTAAGCATGAAAATAACAGTTTTTCAACTGTTATCACAACCCCAAACTTAGAACTTTGCTTGTCCTCAAGCGAACAAAATGTAACTCAATCTCCAACCAATTCATATGATGGTTCACTCATTCAAAAATTCTCTTTTCAAGATAAGTAACAACTTCACTCAAACTTATGACCAAGAGTTCAATCAAGATGTGCACATGCTTTTAGTGATCACAAAGTCATTTAGATTCCAACAAATGCTATTTTTCATGAATGATCAATCAATTAAGCATGGATGTTCATGTGCTTATGGAATATTTCCTCACTAGATAAAGTGTTTCACTCATCACACAAGTGTATAAGAGGTAAAGTGTTTCACTCATTCACTCCACTATCACAATGTCACATGAATCAAATTTGCCTTTCATTTTACCACAATCAAAACAATCACAAGCATGCATCATCAAAAGGACTTTTCACTGGCTTATAATGTGGCTGGGCTAACAAGAAAATTGGTTTTTCTGGATCACAAAATCCTTGAGTTAAGAGAATCATCACAACACAATTTTTCTTATTCATTCCCAACTTTCTTTTGCCTTTGCTTTTGCATTGAGCTTTACTTCTTTTTCTTTTGTTTTCTTTTTCTTACTTTTTAGCTCTTAGCTCAATGCTTTTCATATTTTCCCAACAACCCCAAACTTGAACATTTAACAATACCACACAAGATCTTCTACTTAACTCAAGGTAAAGATTTTCAATCAAGGGTTTTCAGTGTATGTTCAAGGCTAAGGGTTCAAAGGATAGAACACAAAGTGTTCTCTTTTAGTAGGCTAATTTTATGTATTTGGCCAATAAAAAGGGTTTCAATAACACGGCCTTGATCATATGATGCAAAACAAGCAATTGATTCAATCATAGAAAACCTGGGCAAAATTATTCATGCTTTCAAAGTAATAGCATTCAACAATAACAACTCTGGAGCTCAAAACCTCACATATAAGCTCATTTACATTTGACATACACATCCTGCTTAATTTCACAATCACAATCATGATATCCTGCATTTGTTCACAAAGCTTGTGAATCACCTGTATAAGCATTTTAATGTGCACATCATCTCAACATCAATCAATCAATAAGCATCATCAAGCATTACTTATCAAACATCACAGTTAATAGCAAACCATCACACAAACCAGGTTTTCAAGAGAGTACATCAAACCCTAATCTAAAACCGAAAACAAAAATACTTACAAGATACTGGGTTGCCTCCCAGTAAGCGCTTGTTTAACGTCCCGAGCCTGACCCAACTTTCAAGGATCAACCAACAACATCATTGTGGAAAATCGTTGCACCTCTCCCCCTAGATAGGGCTTGAGACATTGACCATTTACCACCCAGCTTTTCTGTGGATCATCAGCAGATGGATCAAATATTTCAATTGCTCCATGTGGATGCACTTCTTTTATCACAAACGGTCCTGTCCATTTTGACTTCAGTTTCCCAGGAAATATCTTCAATCTTGAGTTGAACAATAGTACCTGTTGTCCTGGATTGAAAACTCTATTCACCAGCTTCCTGTCATGATAAAATTTAATTTTTTCTTTGTAAGCCTTGGATGAATCATATGCATGTAACCTCATTTCTTCAAGCTCTAAAATCTGCCTTCTGCGTGTGCATTGAGTTTCATAAGGATCAAAATTCAGAAATTTTAAAGCCCATAATGCTCTATGCTCCAATTCAACTGGCAAATGGCATGCTTTCCCATAGACTAATTGAAATGGTGATAATCCCATAGACGTCTTCATTGCTGTTCTATAAGCCCAAAGAGCATCATCCAATTTGAGAGACCAATCCTTCCTTGATGAAGTCACGGTTTTTTCCAGGATTCTTTTTATCTCCCTGTTAGATACCTCAGCTTGTCCATTGGTCTGTGGGTGATAAGGTGCAGCTACCTTATGCTTCACTCCATAGTGTTTGAGTACTTTCTCTAGCTGATAATTGCAAAAATGAGATCCTCCATCACTAATCAACACTCTTGGAGTGCCAAAACGTGAGAATATCTGCCTCTTCAGGAATTTAATTACCGTACTAGCATCATTTTTAGGACAAGCCAATGCTTCCACCCATTTACTCACATAATCCACTGCTACCAGAATATATTCATTGTTGAAAGATGGAGGGAAGGGTCCAACAAAGTCAATACCCCAACAATAAAAAACCTCAACCTCTAAAATACCTTGTAAAGGCATCTCATGACGTTTAGTGATTGTCCCTGCTCTTTGACATTTGTCACAATTCCTAGCATGATTATGAGCATCTTTAAATAAAGTTGGCCAATAGAATCCTGATTGAAGGACTTTTGCTGCTGTTCTTTCTCCATTAAAGTGTCCTCCATAAGGTGAATCATGACAATGCCAGAGAATTCCTTCTGCTTCTTCATTTGTAACACATCTCCTCAGAAGATTATCTGCTCCAATTTTGAACAAATATGGATCGTCCCACACAAACTGCTTGGCATCATGCAAAAATTTCTTTCTCTGTTGCCAAGTTAAATCTTCAGGCATGACTCTTGCAGCTTTAAAATTTGCCATATCAGCAAACCAGGGCCTCTGCTGAACATACATGAGTGATTCATCTGAAAAAGATTCCCAGATTTCAGGCTCCTTGCAAGTGACCTCATTGTTGACTAACCGTGACAAATGATCAGCAATTAAGTTCTCACTTCCTTTCTTATCACGGATTTCTACATCAAATTCTTGCAACAGTAGTACCCATCTGATCAGACGTGGCTTAGAATCTGGTTTTGTCAACAAATATTTAATAGCTGCATGATCTGTATAGACAATCACCTTAGACCCAATAAGATAAGGTCTAAATTTCTCTAAAGCATATACAATGGCAAGAAACTCTTTCTCTGTAGTAGCATAATTCAATTGAGCATCATTCAACACCTTGCTAGCATAATAAATTGGATGAAACTTGTGTTCTTTCCTTTGGCCGAGGACAACTCCTATTGCATAATCACTTGCATCACACATTAATTCAAAATTTTTGATTCCAATCTGGTGCTGCAATTACTGGAGCTGACACTAGTTTCTGCTTCAATATATCAAAAGCTTTCAGGCAATCTTCATTCATCACAAAAGGAGCATCCTTCATCAAGAGATTACTCAATGGTTTAGCAATTTTTGAGAAATCTTTGATAAATCTTCTATAAAACCCAGCATGACCAAGAAAACTTCTAATCCCCTTTACATTTGTTGGTGGAGGTAGTTTCTCAATAACTTCTACTTTAGCTTTGTCTACCTCAATTCCTTTAGCAGATATTTTGTGCCCCAATACAATTCCTTCAGTTACCATGAAATGACATTTCTCCCAATTCAAAACCAGATTTGTCTGAACACATCTTTTGAGGACAGTGTTCAAATTAGCTAAACACCTTTGGAAGGAGTTTCCAAAAACTGAGAAGTCATCCATGAATACTTCAATGCATTTTTCTAAAAGATCAGCAAAGATTGCCTGCATACACCTCTGAAACGTAGCTGGAGCATTACATAATCCAAAAGGCATCTTTCTATATGCAAAGATACCAAAAGGACAAGTAAAAGCCGTCTTCTCCTGGTCTTTTGGATCTACCACAATTTGATTATATCCGGAATATCCATCTAGAAAACAATAGAAAGCCTGCCCTGATAACCTTTCTAGCATCTGATCCATGAAAGGAAGAGGAAAATGATCTTTCCTAGTAGCTTTATTCAGTTTCCTGTAATCAATGCACATACGCCAGCCAGTAACTGTCCGAGTGGGAATAAGTTCATTCTTATCATTATAAATTACCGTCATCCCACCTTTCTTTGGCACCACCTGTACTGGACTCACCCATTCACTGTCAGAGATTGGATAGATGATACCAGCTTCTAGCAGTTTCAACACTTCTTTTCTGACCACCTCCTTCATAGCAGGATTTAACCTTCTCTGTGGTTGAGCACTTGGTTTATAATCTTCTTCCATAAAAATCTTGTGCATGCAATAAGTTGGGCTAATACCTTTGAGATCGGATATTGACCACCCAATTGCTTCTTTGTTGGCTTTCAAAATTTCTATCAATTGCTCTTCTTCTTGTAAAGATAAAGAGTTACTGATAATGACTGGCTTTGTTCCATCCTCTAGAAACACATATTTCAGATGTGATGGCAATCTTTTTAGTTCTGGAGACTGTGCTTTGATTGTTTCTTCCTTAGCCATTGTGTCGAATATTGGATCTTCCTCTGGACCCTTTTTCAATGTTTCCAAGTCCATCAGACATTCATCAATCAATTTCTCTTCTTCTTCATCCAAATCTTCACATGCATCAATGAGCGTTTTTTCCAATGGAGAAATGTTACGCACCATCCTTTCTTGAATCACACAAACTTCATCAAGTTCATCAAATTGAAAACATGATTTGTCATCATTTGGATACGTCATGGCTTTGGATACATCAAAAGTGACTTCTTCCTCGTCAACTCTCAGTTTAAGCTTACCATTCTCCACATCAATCAAAACTCTAGCAGTCTTCATAAAAGGTCTCCCAAGAATAAGAGGAACGTCACTAGTTCCTTCCATCTCCATCACAATGAAATCTACTGGAAATACAAATTTGTCGACCTTCACTAGAACATCTTCAACCACTCCATATGGATATTTAAGAGACCTGTCCGCCAATTGAAGAGCCATTCTGGTTGGTTTAATTTCCAACCCCTGAATTGTTCTGCACATGGAAAGCGGCATTAGATTAATGCTAGCTCCCAAATCAATCAATGCTCTTCCAACTTTCACATCTCCTATGGTGCATGGAATAGTGAAGCTTCCTGGGTCTTTAAGTTTAGGAGGTAGTTTCTGTATGATTGCACTGCAATTGCCCTGTATATTGATAGTTTCCTTCTCAATGTACTTGTGTTTCTTTGTGAGAAGTTCCTTCAAGAATTTTGCATATGCTGGCATCTGTTGCAATGCTTCAGAGAATGGTATAGTGATCTCCAACTTCTTAAACAGTTCCATGAATCTTTCCAACTGCTTTTCTTTCTCCTTTCTTGAATAACCCTTTGGATAAGGAAGTGGCTTTTCATACTCTTTTTCTTTCTGTCTCTCTTCTCTCTCATTTTTTTCTCTCTTCTCATCTTCTTCTTTTTTCTTTTTCTCTCTCTCAACTCTTTCTTTCCACTCACATGTTTCTTTTTCACTCTCACTCTCATTTTCGTTCTCTTTTCTCTCTTTTTTTCTCTCTTCTAACACTCTACCACTTCTAGTCACAACAGTTTTACATTCCTTTCCCAGATTATCATGTTTCATTTCGTCAACTATTCTCTCAACATAGACCTCCATTTTTTTAAATGCAGCATCCACATTATGACAATAAGACGCATTTGTCTTTAAGAATCTCTGGAAAGTCTCTTCAAGCGTTGTTGATTTCTCAACTGGAGTAGATTGCATCTGCCATTTTTGGTGCTCTTGAACCATTGAAACCTGTTGTACTTCCTGTGGTGTTTGAGAAAGTTTCATGGTCACTTCTTCAAGCTGTTGAGAGATAATTCTATTTTGGATAAGCAAGGCCTCATTTAATTGTGACAACTCCTTCTGACTAGGATCTCCTTTTTCAATATTGAGTTCGTTGTCACTAGTAGCCATATTTTCAATAAGTTCAGTTGCTTCCTCTGGCGTTTTCCAGTTAATATTACCTCCTGCTGATGCATTCAGTATCATCTTGGTTTGTGAACCAAGCCCTCCAAGGAAAGTTAGGACTACTTCTGCTTCTTTGAAACCATGCATAGGGGTTTTGCGTAACAAGCTCTTATACCTGTCCCATGCATGTCCAAGTGACTCCTCCATGCCCTGCTTGAATGACGAAATCTCTTGCTTGCCTTTGGTCACCTTAGATTGTGGAAAGTACTTGTTCAGAAATTTTGTGACCACTGCTTCCCACTCTGTGAAACTTTCTTCTGGAAAAGAGTTTAACCAAAGCTTAGCATTGCCCCCCAACGAGAAGGGAAACAAGCTAAGTTTGATAGCTTCGTCTGGCACCCCATTAATCTTGACCGTATTGCAGATCTCATTGAAAGTTGTAAGGTGCTCATATGGGCTTTCGTGATATAACCCATTAAATTGATTACTCTTCACCAGTTGAATTAATGCTGGCTTGACCTCCATGTTGGCTGCATTGACTCTAGGTCTTGCTATGCTGTTAAAATGTTGAGGTCCAGCAATATTAGTGTAATCTGCAAGAGTTCTTCTAGCATTGTTATTCTCCATACTTCTTGTGCTGTGAACAGAACCTTGTGGTGATGATTGGAGGAGAGTTTCTGGAGAAGGGAAAAGTTCTCTGGACGTTCTGATTCTTCTCCTCCTTCTACTCTCTTCTAGCCCTTCAAAAAGTGGTTCTGTTGTTTTCTTACTCCTAGTCCGAATTGCTTCCTGCATACACAAGAAAACAAAACCCTAGAAAAGATTTGTTAGCACAAAAAGATATAGAAGAAGATATAAATTCAGAAGATAAAAAGATTTAGAAGATAGAATAAAATAAGATAGAATAAAATAAAACCTAATCTAAAAAAATAAAATAAAATCAAATCTAACCTAATCAAATAAAATAAAATAAAAACAGAAAAATAAAATAAAATAAAATAAAATAAAAATAGAAAAAATAAAAACAGAAATTCAAAAAGTCAAAGATAATCAATAATCACACAAATTAACCAGTTAAACCACGAGTCCCCGGCAACGGCGCCAAAAACTTGATGGACAAATTTGTAAGCACCAAAATATGATGTCACAAACTTGTTTCACAATCGGCAAGTATGACCGAATCGTTCAAGTAATAAACTTGGTAAGACCAAGTATCGTTCTTCCCAAAGGACTCACGGCCTAGTTTAGTTGTGTGGTTTGTTGATTAGCTAAGACTTACAAATGAAATAATTGGATTATATTATGCAAAACGAAAACTAAACATGTATGCATGAATTGATCAATGGCAAAGACAAAAGATAAACACTTTCAATGGATTATATGAATGAATATGTTGTTGGGGGTCAATTTCATCTCATCCACTCTCATACATTTTAGGAATTCAACATTCAAATCATCATTGTTAATGCCACTCTCTAATGTACCATTCTAGATGGCTTCTCCCTAATCAAATAGTTCATACAATTCCTAGCATTCCTAATGATTAGTTCATGAGTGCAGGAGCTTAACGACAACCAATATAATATTGTCAGTATAATATTGGGAGAAATTCCCCGGATCTAGACTTCCCCGTACGTGTCCGTATCGACAAAACCAATAATCATGCAATAGAATGAGTTAAACAATGCAAGCATTGAGCAAAGAGGAAAAACCCTAACTAATGATGAAAGAAAGCATAAGTCTTAGATTAAGATGCAAGCATAAATTCCATATATGAGAGCTTCAAGAGATTACATTGATTCCCCAACAAACATACAAGGTTTAGTTCACCATATTCATGGTGAACCTAGATGAACAATAATGAAAGAATGAAAGAATAAACCCTAAAAAGGTGAAGAGGTAGCCTGAGCATCCAAGATCCTCCTTCAAAGGGGTGGAAGAGAGAGTGTTTTCCTCGTTTCTGCCAAAGATACCTAACCCTAGGACGTGCAAGCCCTTATATACTAATCTAGAGTTACAAAAGATTACAAAAGCCCAAGCCCAAAAAGTGCCGCTCAGCGGTAAATACCGCTCAGCGGTGAATGCGCGTCACGTTTCTTCCCCTCAACGGCCATTTTGCCCCTCAGCGTGACTCCCGCAACCTCCTGAGTGCCGCTCAGCGGTAAAATGCCGCTGAGCGGTGCCTTCGACTTCTCTTTTTGCACTCTTTGCTTCCTTTTATAATTCCACTTCTCTCCTTCTTTACTTCTTTCACTAAATTCACCTCAAAACCTGTACAAAAACACTCAAATCAAGCATAATCCTGTCCAGCTCTCTTATTTCTGAAAATATAGATAAAAGCATTGATTTCAAGCTAGTTTCTAAGTCTAAAGGTTGCTTTTAGTATCAATTTTAAGCATGAAAATAACAGTTTTCAACTGTTATCACAACCCCAAACTTAGAACTTTTCTTGTCCTCAAGCGAACAAAATGTAACTCAATCTCCAACCAATTCATATGATGGTTCACTCATTCAAAAATTCTCTTTTCAAGATAAGTAACAACTTCACTCAAACTTATGACCAAGAGTTCAATCAAGATGTGCACATGCTTTTAGTGATCACAAAGTCATTTAGATTCCAACAAATGCTATTTTTCATGAATGATCAATCAATTAAGCATGGATGTTCATGTGCTTATGGAATATTTCCTCACTAGATAAAGTGTTTCACTCATCACACAAGTGTATAAGAGGTAAAGTGTTTCACTCATTCACTCCACTATCACAATGTCACATGAATCAAATTTGCCTTTCATTTTACCACAATCAAAACAATCACAAGCATGCATCATCAAAAGGACTTTTCACTGGCTTATAATGTGGCTGGGCTAACAAGAAAATTGGTTTTTCTGGATCACAAAATCCTTGAGTTAAGAGAATCATCACAACACAATTTTTCTTATTCATTCCCAACTTTCTTTTGCCTTTGCTTTTGCATTGAGCTTTACTTCTTTTTCTTTTGTTTTCTTTTTCTTACTTTTTAGCTCTTAGCTCAATGCTTTTCATATTTTCCCAACAACCCCAAACTTGAACATTTAACAATACCACACAAGATCTTCTACTTAACTCAAGGTAAAGATTTTCAATCAAGGGTTTTCAGTGTATGTTCAAGGCTAAGGGTTCAAAGGATAGAACACAAAGTGTTCTCTTTTAGTAGGTTAATTTTATGTATTTGGCCAATAAAAAGGGTTTCAATAACACGGCCTTGATCATATGATGCAAAACAAGCAATTGATTCAATCATAGAAAACCTGGGCAAAATTATTCATGCTTTCAAAGTAATAGCATTCAACAATAACAACTCTGGAGCTCAAAACCTCACATATAAGCTCATTTACATTTGACATACACATCCTGCTTAATTTCACAATCACAATCATGATATCCTGCATTTGTTCACAAAGCTTGTGAATCACCTGTATAAGCATTTTAATGTGCACATCATCTCAACATCAATCAATCAATAAGCATCATCAAGCATTACTTATCAAACATCACAGTTAATAGCAAACCATCACACAAACCAGGTTTTCAAGAGAGTACATCAAACCCTAATCTAAAACCGAAAACAAAAATACTTACAAGATACTGGGTTGCCTCCCAGTAAGCGCTTGTTTAACGTCCCGAGCCTGACCCAACTTTCAAGGATCAACCAACAACATCATTGTGGAAAATCGTTGCACCTCTCCCCCTAGATAGGGCTTGAGACGTTGACCATTTACCACCCAGCTTTTCTGTGGATCATCAGCAGATGGATCAAATATTTCAATTGCTCCATGTGGATGCACTTCTTTTATCACAAACGGTCCTGTCCATTTTGACTTCAGTTTCCCAGGAAATATCTTCAATCTTGAGTTGAACAATAGTACCTGTTGTCCTGGATTGAAAACTCTATTCACCAGCTTCCTGTCATGATAAAATTTAATTTTTTCTTTGTAAGCCTTGGATGAATCATATGCATGTAACCTCATTTCTTCAAGCTCTAAAATCTGCCTTCTGCGTGTGCATTGAGTTTCATAAGGATCAAAATTCAGAAATTTTAAAGCCCATAATGCTCTATGCTCCAATTCAACTGGCAAATGGCATGCTTTCCCATAGACTAATTGAAATGGTGATAATCCCATAGACGTCTTCATTGCTGTTCTATAAGCCCAAAGAGCATCATCCAATTTGAGAGACCAATCCTTCCTTGATGAAGTCACGGTTTTTTCCAGGATTCTTTTTATCTCCCTGTTAGATACCTCAGCTTGTCCATTGGTCTGTGGGTGATAAGGTGCAGCTACCTTATGCTTCACTCCATAGTGTTTGAGTACTTTCTCTAGCTGATAATTGCAAAAATGAGATCCTCCATCACTAATCAACACTCTTGGAGTGCCAAAACGTGAGAATATCTGCCTCTTCAGGAATTTAATTACCGTACTAGCATCATTTTTAGGACAAGCCAATGCTTCCACCCATTTACTCACATAATCCACTGCTACCAGAATATATTCATTGTTGAAAGATGGAGGGAAGGGTCCAACAAAGTCAATACCCCAACAATCAAAAACCTCAACCTCTAAAATACCTTGTAAAGGCATCTCATGACGTTTAGTGATTGTCCCTGCTCTTTGACATTTGTCACAATTCCTAGCATGATTATGAGCATCTTTAAATAAAGTTGGCCAATAGAATCCTGATTGAAGGACTTTTGCTGCTGTTCTTTCTCCATTAAAGTGTCCTCCATAAGGTGAATCATGACAATGCCAGAGAATTCCTTCTGCTTCTTCATTTGTAACACATCTCCTCAGAAGATTATCTGCTCCAATTTTGAACAAATATGGATCGTCCCACACAAACTGCTTGGCATCATGCAAAAATTTCTTTCTCTGTTGCCAAGTTAAATCTTCAGGCATGACTCTTGCAGCTTTAAAATTTGCCATATCAGCAAACCAGGGCCTCTGCTGAACATACATGAGTGATTCATCTGAAAAAGATTCCCAGATTTCAGGCTCCTTGCAAGTGACCTCATTGTTGACTAACCGTGACAAATGATCAGCAATTAAGTTCTCACTTCCTTTCTTATCACGGATTTCTACATCAAATTCTTGCAACAGTAGTACCCATCTGATCAGACGTGGCTTAGAATCTGGTTTTGTCAACAAATATTTAATAGCTGCATGATTTGTATAGACAATCACCTTAGACCCAATAAGATAAGGTCTAAATTTCTCTAGAGCATATACAATGGCAAGAAACTCTTTCTCTGTAGTAGCATAATTCAATTGAGCATCATTCAACACCTTGCTAGCATAATAAATTGGATGAAACTTGTGTTCTTTCCTTTGGCCGAGGACAACTCCTATTGCATAATCACTTGCATCACACATTAATTCAAAATTTTGATTCCAATCTGGTGCTGCAATTACTGGAGCTGACACTAGTTTCTGCTTCAATATATCAAAAGCTTTCAGGCAATCTTCATTCATCACAAAAGGAGCATCCTTCATCAAGAGATTACTCAATGGTTTAGCAATTTTTGAGAAATCTTTGATAAATCTTCTATAAAACCCAGCATGACCAAGAAAACTTCTAATCCCCTTTACATTTGTTGGTGGAGGTAGTTTCTCAATAACTTCTACTTTAGCTTTGTCTACCTCAATTCCTTTAGCAGATATTTTGTGCCCCAATACAATTCCTTCAGTTACCATGAAATGACATTTCTCCCAATTCAAAACCAGATTTGTCTGAACACATCTTTTGAGGACAGTGTTCAAATTAGCTAAACACCTTTGGAAGGAGTTTCCAAAAACTGAGAAGTCATCCATGAATACTTCAATGCATTTTTCTAAAAGATCAGCAAAGATTGCCTGCATACACCTCTGAAACGTAGCTGGAGCATTACATAATCCAAAAGGCATCTTTCTATATGCAAAGATACCAAAAGGACAAGTAAAAGCCGTCTTCTCCTGGTCTTTTGGATCTACCACAATTTGATTATATCCGGAATATCCATCTAGAAAACAATAGAAAGCCTGCCCTGATAACCTTTCTAGCATCTGATCCATGAAAGGAAGAGGAAAATGATCTTTCCTAGTAGCTTTATTCAGTTTCCTGTAATCAATGCACATACGCCAGCCAGTAACTGTCCGAGTGGGAATAAGTTCATTCTTATCATTATAAATTACCGTCATCCCACCTTTCTTTGGCACCACCTGTACTGGACTCACCCATTCACTGTCAGAGATTGGATAGATGATACCAGCTTCTAGCAGTTTCAACACTTCTTTTCTGACCACCTCCTTCATAGCAGGATTTAACCTTCTCTGTGGTTGAGCACTTGGTTTATAATCTTCTTCCATAAAAATCTTGTGCATGCAATAAGTTGGGCTAATACCTTTGAGATCGGATATTGACCACCCAATTGCTTCTTTGTTGGCTTTCAAAATTTCTATCAATTGCTCTTCTTCTTGTAAAGATAAAGAGTTACTGATAATGACTGGCTTTGTTCCATCCTCTAGAAACACATATTTCAGATGTGATGGCAATCTTTTTAGTTCTGGAGACTGTGCTTTGATTGTTTCTTCCTTAGCCATTGTGTCGAATATTGGATCTTCCTCTGGACCCTTTTTCAATGTTTCCAAGTCCATCAGACATTCATCAATCAATTTCTCTTCTTCTTCATCCAAATCTTCACATGCATCAATGAGCGTTTTTTCCAATGGAGAAATGTTACGCACCATCCTTTCTTGAATCACACAAACTTCATCAAGTTCATCAAATTGAAAACATGATTTGTCATCATTTGGATACGTCATGGCTTTGGATACATCAAAAGTGACTTCTTCCTCGTCAACTCTCAGTTTAAGCTTACCATTCTCCACATCAATCAAAACTCTAGCAGTCTTCATAAAAGGTCTCCCAAGAATAAGAGGAACGTCACTAGTTCCTTCCATCTCCATCACAATGAAATCTACTGGAAATACAAATTTGTCGACCTTCACTAGAACATCTTCAACCACTCCATATGGATATTTAAGAGACCTGTCCGCCAATTGAAGAGCCATTCTGGTTGGTTTAATTTCCAACCCCTGAATTGTTCTGCACATGGAAAGCGGCATTAGATTAATGCTAGCTCCCAAATCAATCAATGCTCTTCCAACTTTCACATCTCCTATGGTGCATGGAATAGTGAAGCTTCCTGGGTCTTTAAGTTTAGGAGGTAGTTTCTGTATGATTGCACTGCAATTGCCCTGTATATTGATAGTTTCCTTCTCAATGTACTTGTGTTTCTTTGTGAGAAGTTCCTTCAAGAATTTTGCATATGCTGGCATCTGTTGCAATGCTTCAGAGAATGGTATAGTGATCTCCAACTTCTTAAACAGTTCCATGAATCTTTCCAACTGCTTTTCTTTCTCCTTTCTTGAATAACCCTTTGGATAAGGAAGTGGCTTTTCATACTCTTTTTCTTTCTGTCTCTCTTCTCTCTCATTTTTTTCTCTCTTCTCATCTTCTTCTTTTTTCTTTTTCTCTCTCTCAACTCTTTCTTTCCACTCACATGTTTCTTTTTCACTCTCACTCTCATTTTCGTTCTCTTTTCTCTCTTTTTTTCTCTCTTCTAACACTCTACCACTTCTAGTCACAACAGTTTTACATTCCTTTCCCAGATTATCATGTTTCATTTCGTCAACTATTCTCTCAACATAGACCTCCATTTTTTTAAATGCAGCATCCACATTATGACAATAAGACGCATTTGTCTTTAAGAATCTCTGGAAAGTCTCTTCAAGCGTTGTTGATTTCTCAACTGGAGTAGATTGCATCTGCCATTTTTGGTGCTCTTGAACCATTGAAACCTGTTGTACTTCCTGTGGTGTTTGAGAAAGTTTCATGGTCACTTCTTCAAGCTGTTGAGAGATAATTCTATTTTGGATAAGCAAGGCCTCATTTAATTGTGACAACTCCTTCTGACTAGGATCTCCTTTTTCAATATTGAGTTCGTTGTCACTAGTAGCCATATTTTCAATAAGTTCAGTTGCTTCCTCTGGCGTTTTCCAGTTAATATTACCTCCTGCTGATGCATTCAGTATCATCTTGGTTTGTGAACCAAGCCCTCCAAGGAAAGTTAGGACTACTTCTGCTTCTTTGAAACCATGCATAGGGGTTTTGCGTAACAAGCTCTTATACCTGTCCCATGCATGTCCAAGTGACTCCTCCATGCCCTGCTTGAATGACGAAATCTCTTGCTTGCCTTTGGTCACCTTAGATTGTGGAAAGTACTTGTTCAGAAATTTTGTGACCACTGCTTCCCACTCTGTGAAACTTTCTTCTGGAAAAGAGTTTAACCAAAGCTTAGCATTGCCCCCCAACGAGAAGGGAAACAAGCTAAGTTTGATAGCTTCGTCTGGCACCCCATTAATCTTGACCGTATTGCAGATCTCATTGAAAGTTGTAAGGTGCTCATATGGGCTTTCGTGATATAACCCATTAAATTGATTACTCTTCACCAGTTGAATTAATGCTGGCTTGACCTCCATGTTGGCTGCATTGACTCTAGGTCTTGCTATGCTGTTAAAATGTTGAGGTCCAGCAATATTAGTGTAATCTGCAAGAGTTCTTCTAGCATTGTTATTCTCCATACTTCTTGTGCTGTGAACAGAACCTTGTGGTGATGATTGGAGGAGAGTTTCTGGAGAAGGGAAAAGTTCTCTGGACGTTCTGATTCTTCTCCTCCTTCTACTCTCTTCTAGCCCTTCAAAAAGTGGTTCTGTTGTTTTCTTACTCCTAGTCCGAATTGCTTCCTGCATACACAAGAAAACAAAACCCTAGAAAAGATTTGTTAGCACAAAAAGATATAGAAGAAGATATAAATTCAGAAGATAAAAAGATTTAGAAGATAGAATAAAATAAGATAGAATAAAATAAAACCTAATCTAAAAAAATAAAATAAAATCAAATCTAACCTAATCAAATAAAATAAAATAAAAACAGAAAAATAAAATAAAATAAAATAAAATAAAAATAGAAAAAATAAAAACAGAAATTCAAAAAGTCAAAGATAATCAATAATCACACAAATTAACCAGTTAAACCACGAGTCCCCGGCAACGGCGCCAAAAACTTGATGGACAAATTTGTAAGCACCAAAATATGATGTCACAAACTTGTTTCACAATCGGCAAGTATGACCGAATCGTTCAAGTAATAAACTTGGTAAGACCAAGTATCGTTCTTCCCAAAGGACTCACGGCCTAGTTTAGTTGTGTGGTTTGTTGATTAGCTAAGACTTACAAATGAAATAATTGGATTATATTATGCAAAACGAAAACTAAACATGTATGCATGAATTGATCAATGGCAAAGACAAAAGATAAACACTTTCAATGGATTATATGAATGAATATGTTGTTGGGGGTCAATTTCATCTCATCCACTCTCATACATTTTAGGAATTCAACATTCAAATCATCATTGTTAATGCCACTCTCTAATGTACCATTCTAGATGGCTTCTCCCTAATCAAATAGTTCATACAATTCCTAGCATTCCTAATGATTAGTTCATGAGTGCAGGAGCTTAACGACAACCAATATAATATTGTCAGTATAATATTGGGAGAAATTCCCCGGATCTAGACTTCCCCGTACGTGTCCGTATCGACAAAACCAATAATCATGCAATAGAATGAGTTAAACAATGCAAGCATTGAGCAAAGAGGAAAAACCCTAACTAATGATGAAAGAAAGCATAAGTCTTAGATTAAGATGCAAGCATAAATTCCATATATGAGAGCTTCAAGAGATTACATTGATTCCCCAACAAACATACAAGGTTTAGTTCACCATATTCATGGTGAACCTAGATGAACAATAATGAAAGAATGAAAGAATAAACCCTAAAAAGGTGAAGAGGTAGCCTGAGCATCCAAGATCCTCCTTCAAAGGGGTGGAAGAGAGAGTGTTTTCCTCGTTTCTGCCAAAGATACCTAACCCTAGGACGTGCAAGCCCTTATATACTAATCTAGAGTTACAAAAGATTACAAAAGCCCAAGCCCAAAAAGTGCCGCTCAGCGGTAAATACCGCTCAGCGGTGAATGCGCGTCACGTTTCTTCCCCTCAGCGGCCATTTTGCCCCTCAGCGTGACTCCCGCAACCTCCTGAGTGCCGCTCAGCGGTAAAATGCCGCTGAGCGGTGCCTTCGACTTCTCTTTTTGCACTCTTTGCTTCCTTTTATAATTCCACTTCTCTCCTTCTTTACTTCTTTCACTAAATTCACCTCAAAACCTGCACAAAAACACTCAAATCAAGCATAAACCTGTCCAGCTCTCTTATTTCTGAAAATATAGATAAAAGCATTGATTTCAAGCTAGTTTCTAAGTCTAAAGGTTGCTTTTAGTATCAATTTTAAGCATGAAAATAACAGTTTTTCAACTGTTATCAGTGATATTGGTATTTTGGAAACCCTAGAAACTCTAAATCAAAGATAGAAGCATATGAGAGAGACGTTTTGGAGAGAAGAGAAAGACCAACAGAAACCCTTAGTGCAAAGGAAGATTGATGGTGTTTTGGAGTTCTAGTTAAAGCCCTAATATTGGCCAAGGTATGTGGAAGCTTACCTTTGTTTGTTTGTTTATTGCATGTTATATGTTCTTGATTATCTTGATTAATAAACCTTGTTTTGATGCATGTGTACATAATTAAGGTTATGATCATTTGTGGTTATAATTGGGTAAGGGTTTCTGTATGCATGGGGATAGAGTTTATATAATATTTGTGATAAGTTTTCTCTATGAATGTATGTATGTTTTGTTGGGTTATCCCATAATAAGGTTTGATGCTAAGAGGGAACAAAGTTATAATAATTGGGGGTTTTACCATGCGAATATATGTTATAAAGATGGTATGATAATCATATGTAGAAGGTTGGGGTTCTTTGGGTTATAATCTTAATAATGTTGGGTTTGGATGATGTATTGGGTATGTTATCACGTGACCTAAGGTTGTTGTATGTGTGTTTCAAACATTTGAATTCTGTCTAACATGTGTTTCGATTTGGATTTAATTGAATATCATTAGTCATAATCGATTATTTTCGCATTGGTTTTGAGTATGTTTTTTGGAATAATCAATTATATAGGTTGATAATCGATTATCTTTTCATAATGATGAATTATGGAATTGGTTGTGTATAACCACTGAGATAATCGATTATCACAGTATATTTCGTGAGAATATGAACGTTTCGAGAATAATCGATTATTCTAGTATATTTTTACTATAATAGTATGTTTTTATGAAGAATGGATGTGGACTAAGCTTGAGGAGCTGTAGTGATGATAATCAAAGAATGAGATCAGTGATTATGTTTAGGGTTAGGTTTGACTTGTGGTTGAGATGGGAGCATGAGTGAGTGTTGAGGTGTACCTGAATATGTGGTTGATGAGCATGAGAGTGGTGGATAAGTCTAGTTTTACCTAGTAAATCCTAGTTTTATCTACGGATAAATGCTTCTTTTTGCTTTATGTGCATAGGAAAGATTGTCCGGGTATTGAACCTTCCTTGTGTGGGGGTGATGGTGTTTTCCTTGTTCTTGTGGTACATGATTACATGTTCCTTAGTTGGATTTTTGGACTACTCGAGCATATCTGTAGGGGAAGCTACATATTGGTCTATAGGAGCAACTATAGACGAGTGAGGTAGCGTACGGGAGTGAGACTGACTCTTTCCACTATGGTGTGTATGGTATGATGATGCTCATGGTGTTGTTCATAATTAGAATAGTCATAATGGTGGTGTATCTATGATGAATGGTATTGGGGATGCTCCAGGTGATGTTGATAATGGTGTTACTATAACGATTATAGTAAGTAGTTAACATATATGCTAATAAGTGGATAGACCAAAGGTCTAGGGGTGAGATGTTAGTAATAACACCAAGGGTCAAGGAATCAAGAATCAAAATCTAATTGAGTAACTCATTATGATTAAGTTGTCATGTTAAAGGATTAGGAACCTTATTATTATCACTATTGGGTAAAGCAGGACGATAATAGGTTACGAAAAGGAAACATACATTGTATATTATTGACAGCTTGATATGTCTATGAATGTGGTTTAGTTTCGTGTATTGTAATGGATAATTTAGACAAATGTGAGTGAGTATGATTTTACGAAAATAGATGTTGCTGTAGAAAATGTTGAAAATATTTAAAGTTAGGAGAATCCTTGGATTTTTGAATGTATTGGAATAACGTTATTTAAAATTGTACTATTACATCCTCCCCTAAAAGCGATACCCCATAAAAAAGCGATAGTTTCCAAATGGCGTCTCATTAAAATTATAATAAAAATCTATATACCTCATTTTTAATATTTTCGAATTGAGTGTCGTGGAAGGTATTTTCATATTTAAAATACATTTGAAACAATTAATCCTAATATACTTTTTTATACATTTTACATTAAGTGTTGCAAAAAATAGTTTTGGATCTCAAAATGTCTTACGAAACACTCATTCTAAAATATGTAAAACAAATTCCAAAGTGAATGTTCTGAAAAACATTTCTGGATCCAAAAATATTTATTGAAACACTCAATCTGAAATACATAAAAAAAAATTCCATATTAAGTGTTTTAAAATGTATTCTGGATTTGAAAATACCTTTCAGAATACCTAATCCGGATTTTAAAACAATTAAATACGGTGAATCTGGAATTGAGTTCTTTATGCTAATAGTTCAAGTCTTTATAATGAAAGATAGAAACACAAATGGTATGGCAGCCTTACCAAAATCAGAACCTAAAATGTGCAAATAATGGTAACCATAATCAAAACCTAAGCAAGAGAAATAAATATCGACTTCAAGAATATCTTATTGTACAAATTTATCAAATGCGGCTACACTTGCTCAAGCCAAGAGGATAGGAATGAACATGAACTCGTATCCACGGAAAAAGTGAGTACCTCCCATCAGAATAACTTCTCTTTGAATCAATTTACATCTATTAAAATTAGAGTTGAGGATGGAAAGAGATCCTGACAGCACTGGAAGAAAGAAACAAAGTTGAGGATGGAAGGAGGCGAAGGAACTGTGCGACAATTGAAAGAACGGAGGGGAGAATGAGTTTGATTTAGGGGTTTCTAATATACAGCTAATGAAGGGTAAAATGGGTATATTAAGTTTTATAGAAGTGTAGGAAAAAAAACGAGGTGCAGAAAGAAGATAACCTACAAGCATCAATATATAAGGCCCAATCAAAATCACATATAACAGTGGACAATTTCTTCTTGCACCCCATGTTTTCTTTATCCACCTTGTAGCATTAGTGAAATGTCTTCAATATTCCCATTAGAAGGATATTAAAAACCCTAATCTCCCTCCTTCATCCCCTTCACCCTACGCTTCTGAGACATCCTTCCTCCCACCGGCAGATCTCTCCTTTGAAGTGTTATTTGATGCCACCAATGCTTTTAGCTCAAATATTTTAAATTAGTCTCCCTCAAGGTTCCAACTTGCACTTGTAGTTAAGCTACGATTACGTTGTCATCGCTAATATCATACAAAGTTGTAAACATGTTAGGGAAGGATGAAGGAAGCATAAACGAAGCACGGCATCATGCGTTCCAGATTCTCTATATTGGGAAGGGTTCTTTTTTAAAAAAATAAAAAATTCCAAATTGGGTAATCCAGAATATACTCTATAATCCGGAAGTACGTTTCAGATTCATCAATTCGAAAATCACACCTAAGTTTTGAATTAAACAATCCGGAATGTCTTCGCAAATCCGAGAATACATTTCGAATTTGACTAGTTCAAAAATTACACATAAGTTCCGAATTGGACAATACGATATGTACCCCCAAATCCGGATCTATATTCCAAATTACTTAATCGAGTAAATATTATTGTGTTTCGAACTAGAGAATCCAGTATATGCATCCTGGTGGTGAGAACCTTTTGTTGTTGGTTCCTCGCGTCGTGCGGCTGCACTCTCCCATGCATGGTTGTTGTTGCACTACTAACATCCACGCAACATGCACAGGAATTTTTATCTCTACGATCAGCCCATTGGATGTGTTTCTCCACTTCGTTGTTAATCCATGGTTTACTTTTAGTCGTGCTAGATGGAATATGTAACTAGTGCTATTGCCCCTCCTCCACACCTGCCTCCCTTGACCTTAAACTTTCTTACAACACCACACTCATCCCCACCTCCACGACAAAAACCGTAACATCTCTCTTCTAACTACGCGACAACAACTAAAGTTGAGAAGTATAATTGCAAAAAACACCATACATGAACTCCAAGCTGTGGCACGACATTGGTTGCCACTCCTATGTTGACTCTACACTCCATTGGAGTTGACCAAGCAAGCCACCAAAGTTGTCAAGATCGTCACGGCGACCAGGAAGGTATTGCGCATCATGGCACCTCTCGTTCACAGGAAGACCACACGGTTAGAACCTCGCATAACATCCTACACAACATTTCGTGTCATCCCTCTACAATAACTGTGGCATGGTCATGAGCTAATCTCTAACAAAATCAACATCTACACCAACTGTACAATGCCATCATCACGAGATCGACAACAACCACGTGCAATTGGGTTCGAGATCTTGGTGGCCACCATCCCAATCATTGACATTTACACCAACTATTATTTGTGAGGAGAAGAAGTTGCGGGCTTTAGTAGGGCATAAGAATCTGGTGCAATTCTATGGAGTCACGTGAAGCGTTTGACCGAGGTCCATGACCTTGCATGGCTGCTATGAGATATACCCAACGCAACATCCATGAAAGAGAAATCCAAATCTTCATCAAACACACGACCATGATACTTGGGGCTGCAAAGATATGCTCACCAATTGCTCAATCAACATTAAGGTAACCTTCAGAAAACCCTTTTGACTGAATCGTCTTCGAGGGCCATATCCATTACAACATGATCAACGCCCTTCCACCTCACGCATCTTGTAGCTCTCGCCGTCATCTCCTTGTGCTTAATGAAGAAGATGGAATAGGCAGCCTTTGGATGCAGTGGCATCGAAGAAAATCCCAGTGATGATGGCGTGGCTTGCAAGGGATGGAGGAACACCTAGAGACCTTGTAACTGTCGTGGTCTAATATGAGATGGAAGAGGGGTACCCACATACGAAATGAAGAAGATGCTGCCCTGACTAATCCAGAATGCAGCACCGAATCAAAGAATACATTTCGCATTGCTCAATCCATAACTCAATTATGATTTTTGCATTGGTCAATCCGGAATGTATCCCAAATTCAAAAATGTATTCCAGGTTGGACAATATGGAAATCACACCTAAGTTTAGGAAATCTGGAAGACGCACTGATTTGGAAATGCTATCATCGTGTTGCTCTGGGGAGATTTAAAGCACTCAATAGTGCTTTCACCTCTCCTTCATTTCCTTTCCCCACCTTTGAGTCTTCTCCTTTTGAGTAACATATTGTATACTGTTTGCCTTAATTTATTTTTTGGGTGACATATGTGAGATGTTGCTCTATTACCAAATAAAAATATATGATAAACCCTATCTAAGGTTTACGATGCAACCTTTCAGCAAGAAGGGACCATCAACAAGAGTTAAATAAGAACTTAGGAATTCAACGATTCAATGTAAGTTCGGTCATTCATCATTAGCGTAATAACAACATTGTAATTAAGACAACGTCTAAGAGACCGATTGCTTTTATTTGAATCAATGAACGGTAAACAGCAACATCCCAAAGAAACAAGTATTCCATCATTACACAGTAACAACTAGCTCAAAGACCGGCTTACAAAAAGATGGTACAGCATCGAAAATTTGCACATTGCTTCTCTTTCCTTCATTGTAATATTTTGCTGGCAATTGGAAAGGTCGGAGTTACATCAACAGGTACCTAGGGTACATACACGATACAATATATCCGGAATTAGTTTCTGTATGCACAAACAGACTATACCAACAGAATTAAGAGTCTAATAAAAATAATTATAAGATTTTAATAATACGATCAAGAAGATTTAGCTTAGTGTTTGTAATTTAATTTCCAGGTCCTCACAGTTTTTCTTTTTCCTATATACTTCTAGTCGAGATAGACTAGGCCATGATATTCTTATTGTCAAACAATAGCCAGCCATATTTAAGCTCTAAAATGCAAATCTTCGTTATTCACATATAAAATGCATAAAGTACAGACAAGCTGTAAGTGGATGAAAACATATAAGAAGCAGCTTTTGGCATACTACAGCCGGGTCATGAAGTGAGATGCTCAAATGTTTCTCTTGGGATGAGGGAAACTGGTAGGTTCCTTTCTAAGAACCTTTCTCAATTATACTAAAGGGCACTCAACACACCAACACCAAGAAGAAAGAATGAAATATTCTTGTATTGATAGCAAAAGAATACAGAGTATGTGAACTGTAAGAGCTTAACCTCCCCCTCAGGAATGATGAATTCCTGTTAGACTATTACAAAACAATCAACTAACTATTCACAATTATTCAATTAGCTATTTATACACACCCCTCCTAACTGCCAAAACAGTTAGGTAACACCAGCTTTATTCCTTCTTTCGTAAACCCTCCAACTCCTAACATTACCCTCCGCTCCCCCAACAACCTTGTCCTCAAGGTTGAATTCAGGGTATTGGTCAGCCATAGTGCTCCAGTCCTCCCAAGTGGCGCCCTCCTTTCCTCCTTCTTGCTATTCTACTAGGACTTGCTGCACTAGTTCTTCTCCTTGCTTCATTTGTCTCCTCTCCATAATGCGAGTGAAAAGTAGGGCCTTTTGCATGCAATTCAGGTGGTAACTCCTTCTCCACTTGCTGGTCTCCAATTGCTTTCTTAAGCTGGGATACATGAAAAACCGAATGTATCCTAGCTGTCTCCGGCAACCTGATTCTAAATGCCACCTCCCCCACCTTCTATAGTACTTTAAAAGGTCCGAAGTAACGAGCTGCCAGTTTTGGGTGAAGCCTCGAGGGCATCGATGTCTGCCTATGAGGCCGAATCTTCAAGTAGACCCAATCCTCCACCCCTATATCTGCTGGACGATGCTTTTTATTCGCTTGCTACACCATTAAATCTTGTGCCCGATTTAAATGAAACTTCAGCTGCTTGATGCCTCATCCCTGGTTAACAGATCCTAGGCCACCGCTTCCACTGGTGTCTCCCCTGAAATGAACCGACTGAGAGACGGCGGTGCTCTTCCATATACCATCTCAAAAGGCGTGCATCGGACTGCACTCTGATAACTGGTATTATACCAGTATTCAGCCCAAGACAGCATTGTACTCCAACTTTTCGGCTATTCTGAGCAAAAGCAATGTAAATAACCTTCCAAAATTCAGTTGATCACCTCCGTTTTCCCATCTGACTCAGGGTGATATGTTGTGCTCATCCTGAGTTGGGTCCCCTGTAGTCTAAACAACTCTTTCCAAAAGACGCTTATGAATAACGGGTCCCTGTCACTCACAATGGAGACTGGAATTCCATGCAATCGGATACGGGTGTTTAAGCAATACAAAATGACTATACTTGCTCAGCCTATCAACCACCACCAGGATTGCATCATAGCCTTGGGACTTGGGTAGCTTGACTATAAAGTCCATACTCACCTCCTCCCAAACTGCATGAGGTATGGGTAGGGGCTGCAATAATCCCTGCGGAGAAGCTGCCAAATATTTGTGTTGCTGACACACCAAACAGCTGGCCACGAAGTACGTGACAGATCTTTTCATTCCTATCCAATATAAGGATTGGGCTAACCTTTTGTACGTTCTGTAAACTCCTGAGTGACCACCCGTGCTCGTTGAATGAAATTCAGCCAAAAGTTTGGGGATCCATCCTGATTTCAATGACAATACTAGTCCCCCTTTATAATGGAGCCTTCCTTGCTCCAGTGTGTACGCGGAATGGGTATCCGGGTCCTTTTGAAGATCGTCCATAACCTTCTTGAGCACGGCATCTTCTTCTACCTCTGCCAACAATTCTGTGAAATCCTGCCAGTAGGGCCTGGCAATCACCCTTACCTCCTTTTCCTCCTCTCCCCTTTCACTTTTGCTGGATAGTGCATCGGCTGCCAAGTTAGATTTTCCCGCCTTATAAACAATCTCGAATTCGTAGCCCAAGAGCTTGGCCACCCAATTTTGTTGATTTTGGGTGGTGATTCTTTGTTCTAGGAGATATTTCAAACTCCTCCGATCAATATGCCCCATGAATTTCTGCCCCACCAAATAAGGTCTCCAGTGCTGAATAGCTAGCACCAACGCCATCATCTCCTTTTCATAAATCGATTTGCTTAATGATATCCTTCAAACAACGCCTTGCTGAAATAGGCAATAGGTTTCCCTCCCTGAGTTAAAACTGCCCCGACACCTGCTCCCGGCGCATCACATTCGATGTGAAATGTTTGGCCAAAGTCTGGAAGAGTGAGAACCAGTGCGGAAGTTATGGCTGCCTTTAGCCTTTCCATGGCCGCTCTGGCCTGGTCATTGCACCCAAATTTCCCCCTTTTTAGCAGTTCAGTTAAAGGCTTTGCCACCTTACCGTAATCTTTCACAAAGCGCCGATAATATCCCGTTAAGCCTAGGAATCCCCGTAAAGCCTTCAATGTTCTGAGCTCCTCCCATTCCAAAACCGCTTTTATCTTCTCCTTATCCATCTCTACCCCCTTTTCCGAAATCTGGTGGCCCAAATACTGAATCTGCTGCCTCCCGAATTCACATTTCTTTTGGTTGGCCACCCACCCATGCTGTTCCAGCAACTGTAATACATTCTCCAACTGCTCCATGTGATCCTCCCATGTGTGACTATACACCAAAATGTCGTCGAAGAAAACCAGCAAACATTTTCTAAGATATGGCTGCAGCAAGCCATTCATTACACTTTGGAAAGTGGCTGGCGCATTTGTGAGGCCAAATGGCATTACTAAGAACTCGAAATGCCCCTGGTGAGTTCTGAACGCAGTTTTGGGAATATCCCTTTCTCCCATTCTGATCTGATGATACCCCGCTTTTAAGTCTATTTTGGAAAAATATTTGGCACCTTTTAATTCATCTAGTAGTTCTTCGATCACCGGGATCGAGCATTTATCTGGAACGGTGGCTTTGTTTAACGCTCGGTAGTCCATGCAGAAACGCCAGCTAACATCTTTCTTTTTCACGAGAATAATCGGGCTAGAGAAAGGACTGGTACTGGGTCTAATTATCCCTGCTTTTATCATGTCCGCCACCTGTCGCTCCAGCTCTTCCTTCATCAAATGGGGGTACCGGTAAGGGCGCACGTTCACCGGGTCCACCCCTTCCTTGAGAGTGATGCGGTGCTCTTTATCCCGAGGTAGGGGTAGCCCGTTTATCTACTGAAACACCTTGTAGTACTTGTGCAGAACCGCACTCAACTATGCCTCCTGTACATCAGTCAAATCACCGCACCACTCACAGTCCACCTCATTTTCCACTAGTCCTAGATCCCAAACCAAAGTCCACGTTTCAGCATCTGCGAGCTTGAGGAGAGCTTTCGGTTCCACCAGCTGTCTCGACAAAGTAGGATCCCCTTTTACTCTCATCCTTTTACCCTTCAGGTTATACACCATGGTCATCTCCTTCCAATTTATTATCACCTCTCCCAACTTAGCTAACCAAGCTACGCCCAAGATAACATCTAAAAGTCTTCCTCCACCATAGCTTCCCCCAAACTCAGTCGAATCTTGTCACAACGCCCTCTGGTAATTTTCTTTTGCCCATCTCCCAGGCTCACCGGATATGGCGGAGTGTCCGTTAATGGTAGCTTCAGTTCTTCGGCTACTTTCCGGCTGACAAAGTTGTGGCTGGCGCCACTGTCAATGAGCACCACCACTTTTCTTTCTCCAATCCACCCCGCCAGTTTCATCGTTTTGGGTGGGGTCAACCCTTTGGCGAAACAGGCTGACAACTCCATGGATTTCTTATCCGTGTCTTCCCGCTCTTCACTCACGTCTTCCTCCTCGTCCTCCGCCAGAAGCAGCACACGTAAGCTTCTCTCCGTGTAGCGGTGGCCAGGTGCGAACGGCCCCCCACAACGGAAGCATCGGCCCTCTTCTTTCCTCTTAAGGAATTCTAGGGAATTCTAGGTAAGGCAGGTTCCTCACCATTCTTCCTCTGTTGTCGTTCCCTCCCATTGTACTCACCCTTGTATTCGAAGTGGTTGGGACTCCTTCTCTCTTCATCGACCCATACTATCTGTTCCTCCTGACTAGTTCATCGTGGGTCTATTAGGTTCGGAACGCACCACTACCCTCGTCGACCGCGACCCTGACGGGTTAATCTTGAACCCACTCCAGTGGCCCCCTTTTGCTCGTAGCGTCGCATCCTCCACGTCTCGTGCGATTCGCATTGCCTCCATCAACTCCTGTGGATCTTATGTCCTCGCGCAATCCGGCGAGGAAATAGCCCAAGACTTGTTCTTCGGGTACGCCCTTGGTTTGCCCCATCAAAACCTCAAAATCGCGAACGAATTCCTCCACCGTGCCCTCTTGGCGCAATGTCGCCAGCCTCTCAAACACCGTCCCCCGGAATCCTCCTCCAAACCGGTTGACCATGGCTGTCTTAAGGCCTTCCCAAGAATGGTTCTTTGCCTTTTCTTTCCAGAACTTGAACCAATAAGCCGCACTTCCCTCCATGCTAACATACGCAAGCTCCACCTTTTCTTCTTCGCTTGTCACCTTCTAGATATCAAAGAATCTCTCCGCCCTATTGATCCAACTAAGGGGCTCCAACCCTTCAAACGTAGGCAAATCTACCCTTTTCCGCCACGGTCTCTGATCGTCATTGCGCTCGCCGACCACTCTGCCTCCGACTTCCCCCACCCGTCTCTGTGAATTCTCGTTCACAGAACTATCATCGGACTGTCCCTCCGCGTTATTGGCGTTCGTTCCCAATATCCTCATTATTTGCTGTAAATCCCTTCGTACTGCGGCTGACTCCGCTTTCATCCTCTCCATCGTAATCTCGATTGCCTCCAATCTTCCCTCCGTATCTCTCTCCATTCTCGCTAACGTGCCCAATTTGGATCCGGCAGGTATGGTGAGGTTTGCACCCGCTTATATATTATAATTTGGCCTTTCCTAAGCTTCGTTTGGCTCCTTGGCTTCTTCTTAAGTCCTAACCATCACTTCAATGGCAGTTCTTCTTGTCGTCCTCTACGCCGCTTGTGCCACCGATGCATGGGCACCTAGTCCTACCTCTACTGCTTCCGCTATCTTCTTCTCCATTCTGAAAGGTGCCATTCTGTTACACCTAGAAATTGATTTGCTGAAAAATTGCGAAGAAGGCCTCCAATTCCAAATCTGTAGGGGGCCTTGGTCTTCAATTTTCCCTCGTGACCAACACCTTTTTGTCTCTTTTTTTGCCTCCACCAATGGTTTCTTCCTTTCCTTGTGCACCACTGATGTGTCTCCACCATCATTCTATTCAGAATCTTGAAGACCGCTCTCGACACCACTCACCTCTTCCTTCGATCATTATTGTTGACTTTCTTCTTGGGCTTGGGTTTATGTTAGGTTCCTTTATTCAAGGAACCGAACAACAACTCTAAGCTCACACACACTCAACAGTATAAAAGAAACATGTATGTATATGTATTTCTATTTCCTCTGTAATGTGTAGAAAAGAAAATACAAGTATCAATCTCTCTCCCAAGGAAGCCTCCCTTCCTCCACTGGCCAAGAGGTCTAGTCTAAATCCCAAAAATAATATCTGATCCCCTCTCCCCCCATTTTGTTTATTATTTATAGTCTCTCTCTTCTAACAAACTAACCTCCTTACGTACATCTTTAATTGTCTAACATTACCCTCCTCCCCAACATCAACCTTGTCCTCAAGGTTGAAATTAAGGAACTGTTGGCGGATATAGTGCTCCTCCTCCCAAGTAGCCCCTTCCAAACCACCCTCTTGCCATTTTATTAAGACTTGGGGTATCTCCTTCCCGTGTTGCTGATGGTTCCTTCATTGTAGCACCTTCAGAGGGATGTACGTGTGTCTATCCTCCTGCAATTCAGTTGGTAAAACTCCCTCCACCTGATGGTCTTCTACAGCCACGATCCTTTTGCTATTATTCAAATCATGATATGCTCCTTCTTGGCAAAGTTGCTGCAATTTCTCCTCTTCTTCAGAAAAAGTTTCATTTTTGTGGCTTTCCTTCCTCAAAAGCATCTGATAGTTTGCTAACTGGTTGTCTTTGGCAGCCTTTAGCAAAGCGAGCTCGACTCTCAAATCATTGACTTGTCCAAGAAGCTCTTCCTTCACGGTCTTCAAGTACTTTATGACCTCTTCTACAGCGGACAAGCAACTGATGAATTTAAGTTGTTGTTCTTCGTTAAGGTGTTCCAAATCCGATAGTTTCTTAGTCTTGACTTTGGTGTATTTGTCATGGAGCTTCGTGTTGCACACAAACTGTACTGAGTTAATTTGAATTTGAAGTCTATCTTCCTTCAATGGAATGCGATGGTCTATTTTCCTCTCAGGTGGCAGCCCCTGGGGTTCTTGAAACACCCCCTTGAACTCTCCCAAAATCGGTTGCAATCCCGCTTCCTGCACTGGTGCTACTCTCTCTGCTTCCCAGTCTCCACTTTATATGGTTTCTATCTCCTTCTTTAACAATGCCTTAGGGATAACCACTTTACATGCCAATGTTGGATATCCCTGAATTTCTACTTCCTTTTCTTTTGACTCAAATCGCATCGTAAGTTCTCCCTAGTTTACCTTAATTTCTCCCAGCCTTGCTAGCCTTGCTAGCCATGCCACCCCTAATATCACATCTCTTCCTCCCAAGTCAAAGAGGTAGAATTTCTCTTTCACTTCCAGTCCTTCCAAAACTAATGGAACCCCCCTACAGCATCCCTGAGCTAATTTTTTCTGCCCATCCCCCATACTCACCTTGTAAAGTGGTGTCTCACTTATTTCCAGTCCCAATTCTCCCACTAGTCGGTTTGAAATAAAATTGTGGCTCGCGCCACTGTCAATTAATACTAGAACTCCTCTCCCTTGCACCCATCCTTGCAATTTCATCATTTTCGATGGGGTGAGCCCTCTTGCCGAAAACACGGACAACTCCATGTTCTTCTGTTCCAATTCTGGGATGTCCTCCACTTCATTTTCATCATCTTCCTCTGCCAAAATCATCACCCGCAGGCTTCTTTTGACACACCTATGGCCTGGGCTATAAGGCCCTCCATAGTGGAAACAACGTCCTTCTTCTCGCCTTTTTATTCAAGGAACCGAACAACAGCTCTATGGTCACACACACTCAACAATATAAAAGAAACATGTATATATATATGTATTTCTATTTGCTCTGTAATGTGTAGAAAAGAAAATACAAGTATCAATCTCTCTCCCAAGGAAGCCTCCCTTCCTCCACTGGCCAAGAGGTCCAGTCTAAATCCCAAAAATAATATTTGATCCCCTCTCCCCCCATTTTGTTTATTATTTATACTCTCTCTTCTAACAAACTAACCTCATTATGTACATCTTTAATTGTCTAACAGTTTAGCCCATACTTCTTGTGATACAGTGCTAAGTATCACCATTTAGGAGTAGTCTAGCAAAGAACCTTTGGATCTCCAATCTATCTTTGGCTTTTTGATGCCATTTGTCATCCTTATGCTTTGTAAGTTGTAGCAGCTGTGATGCTCCTGTTGGGTGTCATTTATTTACAATTCTCCAAGGAAAGTATGTGGTTAACACCAAGGAATTTTAACACCAAACTCATGGGTTGAAGGTTACTCAAGGAGTTCGAGATTCAAAACTTAGTCAACAATTTAATCAACCCTTTGTCAGATATGTTTTTGGGTCCTTTGATGAATAAAGGAGATCATTATGATCTTTCACTTTCACGATTTGTCATCGGCGTGTCGTCATATCCGTCGTTCACCGTGAGGGGGAGTATGTTGTTCCAACCATTGCAAGTCCCACCAGTCAGAGATGGCAATCCCTGCAGTTTGTCCACTGCATGTCGTATCCTTACTTGATGGCAATTTAGTCCCTGCAAGCCCCATCAGTCAGTGATGGCAATTTAGTCCCTACAACGAGGGAGAGTATGTTTCTAGCCACTAGTCAAAGGCCCCAGCTAGTCAGAGATGACAGTCTCTGCTTTCAACCACTACAGGCCCCAATTAGTCAGAGAGTGCACTCCCTGTAGTTTTGTCGCTTTCAGCCACTACAGGCCCCAATTAGTCAGAGATGGCAGTCCCTGCAGTTTTGTCACTTTCAGCCACTGTAGGCCCTGTACTTACCTGATGGAAATCTAGTCCCTACAGATTTGTCATTGTCCTCCTTTGTCAAAGTCATTCTACTTGAAGTTTCATGGAGCTAGTTGAAGGTTTCCAGTTGTCCACCACTGTCCAATCCATATGCTGTTGTTAGTTGTTCGTTGACTTGTGATTGCACATGTGTTTGTCGCACACTCTTGAAGTCAGATTATATATTTCAAATTGAGTTTATTTATACCAAGCTTGGTTCATACAATCTATATGCTCCAGCTTGAGGGGGAGTGTTAAAGATACTATCTTTAATTTATATTTATCTTTTATCTTTAGTTAGTTTGTTTATATTTCTTATTTCTACTTTGGGCTTAGTCCATATTTGTTTTATTATAAATAGAGAACCCAATGTGTATATTGAACACAAGGGAGTTTTCACTATATTCAACTGTGACAATACCTTGTTCATCAAGCATTCCCCAAAAAGTAAACTTACACTACTCTTGGTCTATGTTGATGATATGATTGTTGTAGGAGATGATGAACGTGAGAAATAAATCTTGAAAGAAAAGCTTGTTGCTTAATTTGAAATGAACGGTCAGGGAAGTTGAAGTACTTCCTTGGGATAGAAGTAGCTTACTCGAAGAAGGCATCATTATGACCTAGAGAAAGTATGTTATTGATCTTCTCCAAGAAATAGGTATGATTGATTGCAAGCCCACTAGAGTTCCTATAGAACAAAACCATAAAATTAGGAGTGATGAAGGTAGTTCTACTTTGAATAAAGGTAAATATCAAAGACTTGTTCGGAAGCTCATTTACTTAACTCCACACCAGACCAAACATAGCCTATGCTATGAGTTTCGTTAGTCAGTTCATGCATGACTGTTAGGGGTTGGAAGGTATATGAGAGAAAAACGTATAGGAGAGAAGAAGAAGGCCGAACAGGGGACAGCAGAAGACTAAGCCGAATGGTGGAAAGCGAGGAGAGGCCAGACCGAACGATGGAAGGCAGGGAGAGTTCAGGCCGAACAATGGAAGACGGTGAGGAGTCGAGCCAAACGGCCGAAGCCAGTGAGAGCTCGAGCGAAGCGATGGGAAGCAGCAAAGACCCTGAGCCGATCGGTTGAAGAGTGACCATCCTAACTGGGACAACAGTTAGGATAGGCAGGAAATATTTAGTAATAATTATAGTAAATAGAACTATATCCTAGGAAAATATTAAGTACAAGTTAATTACAATAATTAGAGATATATCCTAGGGAAATATTCAGTACAAGTTAATTACAGTAATTAGAGCTATATCCTAGGGAAATGTTCAGTATAAGTTAATTATAATAAATAGAACTATATTCTAGGGAAATATTTAATATAAATAAAGCCTAGACGCTAGGGTTGAGGGCATGCTTTTGATTATTGAGTTTTGTTGACAGACAAAGGTTATGCTCCTAGTTATCTTTGTTTACTTTTATTTATTCAGATATTACCATCAATAAAACAGATTCATTCATCCACTATCATTCGTTCATTATTTTGTTACGTGTTGTGAGTGTGTGAGAAGTTGTCCTGGTTAGGTTTCGTAATCAAGAACGTAACAAGTGGTCTGACCTGCTGGATACTCATCGAGAGGAGTGAAGAACATCATGGAGGGAAGAATGATTGCAGTCGAAGGGAAACTGGAAAACATGGAGATGTCCATGGGGGGATTGGAGGCGGAGATGACGGCATACGCAAGGATTTACAAGAACTAATGAGGATGATGGGAGGACGAGACCGACAACTATATGGCAACTCAGATGGAAGCCAGGGGTCTGTCAACGAAAAAGGAGGGACCGGCGAGATGAAGAGGAAGGCGAGAAAGAGGGTGGTGCACAAGAGCAACCAAATTGGAGAAAAGGGGTAGAGTTACCAGTTTTTGAAGGAATTGATCCATTGAATTGGTTCAACAGAGCTGAGAAGTTCTTTGAATTACAAGGAGTGTCAGAGGAAGAGAAGGTGTGCCTAGCCTACATCAGTATGGAGGGAAGTGCCGGATGCTGGTTCAGATTTTGGAGGAAGAAGGCCAAGAATCGTTCGTGGGCCAGCTTAAAGGAGGCGTTGGTGATCAAGTTCGGAGGACAAAACAGAGGAACAGTCTTCGAGAGGTTGGCAGCCAATAAGCAATCAGGATCCGTTGAAGAATACAACCAAGATCTTGAAATCTTGGTGGGTCAAATGAAAGGAGTGACCGAAGAACAACGGATGGGATACTTTATGGCCGAATTACAGGAGCGGATTCGTAATCAAGTGCGACTGCTTAATCCGCAGGAATTGATGATCGCCATGAGGATGGCAAGGGACGTGGAGGAGCTCCACGGGGACGTGAAGACTGGAGGCGGAAGTATGATCAAGAATCAGTCTTGGGGAAAACCGAGCGGTGCAGTAACGCAGATGGAGTCCAGTCGGCCTAACCCGAGCCGAGCGGGAGCTGTGATGGAGAGCCGAGCGAGAGTCACGAAGAGTGTGGGGACAGGAAGACGGGAAGGAACCCAAGGGAGTGGGATAGGCCGATCGTCTTCTGACAACAGGGGGAGGAACGTGAGGAATCTGCCCTATGCTGAATTTGTAAAATGGAGGAAAGGGAGGGGCTTCAGGTGTGGGGGACCGTTCAGCCCAGGCCACCAATGTATGGAAAGGAGCTTTCAGATTGTTATACTGGAAGAAGATAAGGAGGAAGAAGAAGAAGCTGAGACCGAACTCGACCAGATGCAGATGGAGCTGTCGGCCTTCTCGGCTGGCAGCCTTACCCAGCCAAGAGCGATGAAATTACATGGACAAATAAGGAAGAAGCAGGTGTGGATCTTGATAGACAATGGTGCTAGCCACAACTTCATAAGCAAGGAATTGGTGAAAGAGCTGGGATTCCCCATGGTAGACACTCCACCATATCTGGTAAGCTTGGGAGATGGACAGAAAAAGAAGACGAGGGGGTGGTGTGAGGAGGCAGGGATCCACATAGGAGAAGCAGAGGTAACCAAACGATTCCATCTATTTGAATTGGGCGGAGTTGATGTAATTCTGGGGGCAGAATGGCTAGCCAAGCTGGGTGAAGTAACCCTAAATTGGAGGGAACTGACCATGGTGTTCGATCAAGAAGGGAGCGGGAGCAAGGTGACCATAAAGGGGAACCCTACTTTAGCTCGAAGATTGGTTGAACCAGGAGCCTTGTTCAAAATGACAAAAATGGAAGCCTGGATGTTAGTGTGGGAGCTAGGGTGTACAGGGAAGAGCGAGGAAGGATAGTCGTTTGGTCAGGGATTGACAGAGGACTAGAATCAGGCAATGGATCAGATTTTAGATTAGTACTCAAGGGTATTTGATAACAGTTGAAAAACTGTTATTTTCATGCTTAAAATTGATACTAAAAGCAACCTTTAACACTTAGAAACTAGTTTGGAATCATGTTTTTGTTCATATTTTTGGAAATAAGAGAGCTGGATAGGTTTATGCTTGATTTCAGTGTTTTATGTAGGTTTTAAGGTGAATTTGGTGAAAGAAGTGAAGAAGGATAGAGATGGAATCAGAAAAGAACTAAAAAAGTGCAAAAGGAGAACCCCCTCAGCGGCAGTTTACCGCTGAGCGGCACTCAGGAACACCCATTGGCTCCGCTGAGGGGTGAAAATGCAGCTGAGGGGAAAATTGACATTGCGCTAGTACCGCTGAGCGGTAGTTTACCGCTGAGCGGTGGTCTTTTGGGCTTAGGCCCACTTTTCTGTAATATTACGAATAATACATAAGCTTTAGGTTTTCCTAGGGTTTGTATCTTTGGCTGGAGACGACGCAAACACATACTTTTCCACCCCTGGGAGGAAGATCTTGGATGCTTAGGCTACCTTCTCATCTTTTTAGGGTTCTGTTAGATGTTAAGATGTGTGTTTCTGTTATTTGGGCTTAGTCTATTCTGTATTAAGGGCATTGGCCCATATCTTACAATATAAATAAACTACCCTATGTGTGGTCTAAACACATAAGGGATATTTTCTCCCAATCTTCTTTATTTCTCATATGGTATCTAGAGCACAGGAATAGTTCCAGTCAACTCCACGGTCTCCGGCACCCATCACTGCTGCTGTTGTCGCGTCGCCGCCGCCGCCGCAAGAGTCGCCGCTTCCGCCGCGCGTGCCGGCGCGTCGCCGGAGCTTTCCGCCGCCGATCAGCACCGCCGTGATCGCCTCCTCGCCCTCTTTCTGGATCTGTGGTCGTTGCATCAATCGGAGCACTTTGAATTTTTAGGGTTTCTCCCTCTCCATGGCGTCTTCCTCGTCTACAAACACCTCTATTGGTGGCTCATCTTCTGATCCCTCAATATATACTAATTATGTGAATGTACACTTGTCCATTGACAAGTTAGATGGCACAAATTATGCAACCTGGGCGTCCGACATCAAACTTTGGTTGAAGAGTCAGGGGTACTTAGATCATCTTACTCAAAATGTGAGTACTGCTCTCATTGATGACACTTCTCGCTAGATGAAAATTGATGCTCAGTTATGCATTGTTATAAAGTCCACCATTCACTCCTCACTGAAACAAATGTTTCGATCCTATGAGACATGTTCAGAAGTATGGGCACAAGCGAAGTTGTTATACACAAATGACACTCAGCGTCTTTATGGTGTTTGTCAGGACCTATTAACTGTTATTGGTCCGCGCAATCCTGGTCCCATGGCAGAATATTTGGGTAAAATTCATGCCCTTCTTCATGACTTTAATGATATATTACCTCCTGCTTCCACTCCTGCTAAAGAATTGGAACAACGATCAAAGTTCTTCATGTTGTTGGCATTATACGGACTCTCTGATGATGTTTCTCATGTCCGTGATCAGATTTTGGGTTCTCCTGTCATACCCAACTTTACTTCTATTTGTTCTGCTCTTTTGCGTATACCGAGCAAACCCGTCACTGAGACATCTCCTCGTACTGATGATTCCTCTGTTATGGCTGCTCAACGTGATGATCGAAGTCGGTCTCACAAGCCAAGTAAAGGACGTCCAAAATGTGACCATTGTGGCAAGTTAGGCCACAAGATTGATACATGTTATGCTCTCCATGGACGTCCTCCTCGACCTGTAGCAGTGGCAAATTCTGATCCACCTCCCCGATCACCGTCTGCAGACCATCCTACTTCATCTAATATCATAGACAAACCCGCAATCTTTAACGAATTTCTCAGATGGTATGAGGATCATCAGCACTCTGGTTCCACTACATCTGCATCTGTTGCACGTACAGGTACACCTTTTGTTGGTCTAACTCACTCCCTTGGACCTTGGGTCCTTGACTCAGGCGCCACCGATCATATCACTGGTAACAAGTCCTTGTTTTCTTCCTTGTCATGTCCGGCTAATTTACCCTCGGTAACAATGGCTGATGGGTCTAGAGTCTCATCTCATGGTATTGGTACTGTTAATATTTTTCCATCCATATCCATTGATCATGTACTTTATGTCCCTGGGTCTCCCTTCAACTTATTGTCCATTAGTCGTTTAACTCGTACTCTTAATTGTGTTATTTCCTTTACTAAAGATTCTGTTTGGTTGCAGGACCGGAGTTTGAAACACATGATTGGCACAGGATGTGAGTCTCATGGCCTTTATCATCTCCGCCCTTCTCCACATGTTGGCGTAGTCATGGAGTCACCATCCCTTCTTCATGCTCAGTTCGGTCATCCTAGTCTTGCCAAACTACAACAACTTGTCCCGAGGTTGTCCAGATTATCAAGTTTGTCGTGTGAGTCTTGTCAGTTAGGGAAGCATACTCGTAGTTCCTTTCCTCGTAGTGTCTCACAACAGGCGTCGTCCCCCTTTTCATTGGTTCATTCTGACATTTGGGGACCTAGTCGTGTTAAGTCCATTTTAGGTTTTCAGTATTTTGTTACCTTTATTGATGACTATTCCAGATGTACTTGGTTGTTTTTAATGAAGAATCGTTCTGAGTTGTTTTCTATTTTTCAATCTTTTTTCAATGAAATAAAAACACAGTTTGGGGTGTCTATTCAAAATTTACGTAGTGATAATGGCCGTGAATACCTTTCTCAACCGTTTAAACAGTTTATGGCTTCTCATGGCATTCTTCACCAAACCTCATGTGCTTATACCCCTCAACAAAATGGGGTGGCTGAGCGTAAGAATAGACACCTTATTGAAACAACTCGTACACTTCTTATTCATGGTCAAGTACCCTCACGTTTTTGGGGTGATGCAGTTCTCACAGCATGTTATCTTATCAACCGCATGCCATCTTCCGTCCTAGATAACAAAATCCCTCATTCTATCTTATTTCCTCAAGACCCTCTGCATCCATTACCTCTTCGAGTTTTTGGGTCTACATGTTTTGTTCATGATTTTAGTCCTGGTCTTGATAAGTTATCTCCTAGGTCTCACAAATGTGTCTTCTTAGGATTTCCACGGTCACAAAAGGGCTATAAGTGTTTTTCCCCTTCCCTCAATCGTCATTTTATTTCTGCTGATGTCACTTTTGATGAGTCTTCTTTTTACTTTTCACATCTATCTTCTAGTTCTGTACCTCTCCCTGTTACTGTTGATATTCCTCTTATCTGTGATCCTCCTGGTGATGCTCCACCCATTTTGTCTTCTCCTTCTCTAGACTCTCATTCACCACAGGATCATCCTTCACCTCCACCCCTTCAGGTTTATAGTCGCCGTAATTGTCTCCCTCATGACTCACTTCCGGTGCCGCCTCATGTGTCTCCTCCGGCTCCAGCAACTGAGTCTGACTTGCCTATTGCCCTCCGTAAAGGTATACGCTCTACCCGTAACCCTTCCCCCCATTATACTGTTCTTAATTACCACAGATTATCTCCATCTTTTTATACTTGTCTCTCATCCATTTCTTCTGTGTCAATTCCCAAATCTGTGGGTGATGCCTTAACTCATCCTGGTTGGCGTCAAGCTATGATGGATGAATTAAGTGCTTTACAGGAAAGTGGAACTTGGGAGCTTGTCCAATTACCATCTGGAAAGTCTGTTGTTGGTTGCAGGTGGGTGTATGCTATCAAGGTTGGTCCTGATGGCACATCGTTTGAAAGCTCGATTGGTTGCCAAAGGCTACACACAGATTTTTGGTTTGGATTATGGTGATACTTTTTCTCCAGTGGCAAAAATGACCTCTGTTCGCCTTTTCATTGCCATGGCCGCTCTTCGACAATGGCCTCTTTACCAACTTGATGTCAAAAATGCTTTTCTCAATGGTGATTTGCAGGAAGAAATTTATATGGAGCAACCGCCTGGCTTTGTTGCTCAGGGGGAGTCATCTGGATTGGTATGTTGTCTTCGCAAATCCTTGTATGGCCTAAAAAGTCTCCTCGGGCCTGGTTTGGTAAATTCAGTTGTGTTGTTCAACAATTTGGTATGTCTCGCAGTGAAGCGGATCATTCAGTGTTCTATCGCCACTCAAGTGCTGGATGTATCTATTTAATAGTGTATGTCGATGATATTGTTCTCACAGGAAGCGACTATCTTGGCATCTCTCAGATGAAACAACACCTTTGTCATCATTTTCAAACCAAAGATCTTGGCAAACTCCGGTACTTTTTGGGTATTGAAGTAGCACAATCCAATGATGGTATTGTCATATCTCAGAGGAAGTATGCGTTAGACATCTTGGAGGAAACAAGGTTAATGAACTGTAAATCTGTTGAGACACCTATGGACCCTAACATGAAACTCCTACCAAATCAGGGGGAGCCTTTCTCAGATCCTGAACGGTACAGAAGACTAGTTGGTAAATTAAACTATCTTACTGTTACGCGTCTTGACATTTCCTTCGCAGTTAGTGTGGTGAGTCAATTTCTAAACTCCCCATGTGAAGACCATTGGGATGCAGTTGTTCGTATACTGAAGTATATTAAAAGATCACCTGGAAAAGGTTTTCTATATGGCCCTAACAACGATACAAAGATTGTTTGCTATTCAGATGCTGATTGGGCTGGTTCCCCTTGTGATAGGAGGTCTACTTCTGGATATTGTGTCTCTATTGGTAGCAACTTGATATCTTGGAAAAGTAAGAAGCAAAGTGTTGTGGCAACGTCGAGTGCAGAAGCAGAATATAGAGCTATGGCATCAGCTACTTGCGAGCTTGTGTGGCTTAAACAATTGCTTAGTGAATTGAAATTTGGAGATGTCACTCACATGATACTTATATGTGATAATCAAGTTGCTCTCCATATTAGCTCTAATCCTGTCTTCCATGAGAGAACCAAACACATTGAAGTTGATTGTCATTTCATTTGAGAAAAAATCATATCCGGAGATATCAAGACTGAATTTGTTAACTCAAGCAACCAGTTGGCAGACATATTCACTAAGTCCTTACGAGGACCTAGAATTGATTATCTTTGTAACAAGCTTGGAACATATGATTTATATGCTCCAGCTTGAGGGGGAGTGTTAGATGTTAAGATGTGTGTTTCTGTTATTTGGGCTTAGTCTATTCTGTATTAAGGGCATTGGCCCATATCTTACAATATAAATAAACTACCCTATGTGTAGTCTAAACACATAAGGGATATTTTCTCCCAATCTTCTTTATTTCTCATAGGTTCTATCTTTCATTCTTTCATTATTGTTCATCTAGATTCACCATGAATATGGTGAACTAAACCTTGTATTGTTGTTGGGGAATCAATGTAGTCTTGTGAAACTCTCATATATGAAATTAATGTTTTAACATCTTATTTTAAGATACATGCTTTCTTTCATCATTAGTTAGGGTTTTTCCTCCTTGCTTAAAGCTTGCATTGTTTAACTCATTCAATGCCATGATTATTGATTTTGTCGATATGGGAACGTACGGGGAAATCAAGATCCAGGGAAATCTAGATAAACAAAATCCTTCCATATTTGAAGACAAGTCCAGGAAGGGTTAGAGTTCTCTACATTTAGAGACTGATGTACTCCTTCAAATGATAAATTGAATAAAAACAGTGCAAAACAGGCTGTCTGCTCTGGTTTTCAAAACAGTGCAACTAACACAGTACTATGGTTGATTTATACCTGAATAGTCTCCAACTTTTTGAGAGCAACTTTCAGTGGTTCAGACAACACGTTGTATTTCTGGAGAAGTAAACCAGCAGCCTCTTTATCCCCTTTGGCTTGTAGGGTGAGTATCTCCCTGCTCAAGCTTTCAACCGCTCCTTCAATCTTGAGGAAGAAAAACTTAATTAATATCACTCATCTCTGGGAAACAAACTCAGGATGGGGGGACCAAGATAGAACACTAATTTTAAGCCATAATACCTTGGTAAAATCAACAGAAATTGTGCCTTCAGTTTTCCATACAAAGGCTCCTTTCTCATATAACCAATTGAACTGCAATGCTTGTCCTTTTCTGACAATATGCAGTAGATTAGATGTTAAATTACATCACAACAATAAATCAAGATGAAACTAGGATGTAAAGTTATCAGCGCACCCATGAGCTTCCTCTAAACCAAAACGTACTGAGCGGATGCATCCAGCAAGAAAAGAAACATACATGGACTTCAATAAACTTTCAGAAAGCAAATCCTGGCAAAATCATAGAGAAAATCAATGACATTATCATCTGCTCTAAGCTCCAAAATAAAGATGTCTACAAAACCTAAGAAGCCAAACACACAAAAACAGTGAAACAACTTAGCTACCAAGCGATGAAGACAGACATATAAAGCATAATTAATATTTCTACAAAAGGTGTAAAGCATAGATAATGTCTGATATTAAGTAAATATATTAATTGTACAGTTGTTCAAGAGTTCTGTAAATTGTCACTTGAAGAAAATTCCGTTGTCCTACCAAGCCTGAACATGGAAGTTTGCTGGAAGAAAGAGAAGTTTTACACATTTGTGTTCTATAAGTTTGAATAGTCATGTAGCTTAAGAATACAATGTAAGACTTATTGTCCAAAATGGATTTTTCAGGGGGTTTGTTTCATAAAAATTCAGAGATATAGAGTGCATAGCCAAGCTCATGGTTTCCCTTCTTGTTCCTGTTCCTTTTACAGGTTTTCTCATAGTTAGGACGACTCCTGATAATGTATTTATTTTCCCTCAACATATTTCCCTTTTTAATCCTGTGAGAAAATAAAAGAGTATAATAATTAACCTGGGAGATTAAAAACCTCAATGCCCAAAGGCCAACTATATCAGCTTTTGCTTCTTCCACAGCGGAGTAAAATTCTTGTAATTCCTGCATCAAAAGGAAAGATATTGCAGTAATCATAGACAAATAGATAGGTTCAATAAGGTATGCACAGAATAATATTCTTCTAAGCTAAAGATGATTCTCATTACGTGATTGATAGAATCCAATGATTACTGAATGCAAAATATTTGAAACATATACCATCTAATAAAAGACAGAGTAGTCAACTTCACCGTGTCATACCATACTACTAAACTGGTGATAACTGTTAAATTTGCCAAACCAATCCCAAAAAGACTGTTTAAGGCTACTTCAAGATGATATAGGTTACTTGATACGAGCTCTAATGCTGAACCAGGAAGAGACTTCTTAGAATTTGGAATTACGATCTAATTCAACCTCACATAATCATTTTGCACGGTGAAGACAACCGATGATTTAAATTTTTCTTTAAATTATATCTCTATTTAATGTAAGACTACATCAACACCTTTGAGCCTATAACTAAGCATGCCCTCAAAGAGTTCATAAATAAGGCAGCTAGGGCTGACTGCAATTAAGGCTGATTTCCAATAATCCCTCATAATTAGGACTGCAATATCTTGAGTCTCACATTCTTCCATCCATGAAACAGGTTAACTCTATTGATTTAGCTTGTGTAAACTATAGTAAACTCGTTCAAACTAATCTAAACTCACAAGTCCAGTGACGGTTTCGCGAGTTTAGTTTGGTTTCATTTTGGGTGTTGATTTCATGGTTATCTCTAATCTTCATTCATCTGTTAATGCATGTCAAATGTGTCGCAATTGCAGAGGTGGGGAGTTGAAGAAACAATAGTGTCATGCTGCAATAAAGATTGAAACAAAGCAGCAAAAGTGATTTTATTGGCCGTTGCACAAGCTCATTTTTTATATTTCAATTTATTTGTTTGGAAATTGATGCAACAAGCTGAAAGCTTATTGATCTTCAACTAGGCTGGTAGTGTTAGAAATGTTAGAAATATCTTATAATATCATAGAATATTTTAGAGAACCTTAGAAGATCTCTTAGGATTTATTCCTGTACATTTAATAATTAACTTCCTTATTTAATTAGGATATTTATAATTATAGGGATATCTTCTTAGAAACAAATTTATTCAAACTAATTTATATATCATGTATAAAGGAATAAAGTTCCTATAATCTTTTGTATTTACTATAATTTGGCATCTATACAATCTACACAGCCATGGGTGTGAACTACGAGAATAGACAAAGGTTTAGATGGAAGGTTTATGTACGAAGAAATAAGGGGGATAGACAGTTGTAACTGTCTGGGGGTTAAACTGTTGTAAACAGACTATTATATATAGTTTGTACAGGCTTGTTTCTCTTCAGTTTTAGTGTTGTTTTAGACAAAGGGAAGGGAGAGACAGGTCCTCTCAAAAGACCTGGTGTTGTGTGTGCTTGTTTTTACTTTCAGGTGCAGACCAAACTGTCTCGTCTGTGGGAAAAAAACTTTCCAAACAGCAGAGGATAACCTATTGATGAGATATGTAGACTGCTTCTCCTTAATAGATATTTGAAACATACAACTGGAGGACTCTCACAACTTCACGGAGAGGATGATTCCTACTTTTCGCAATCCCATTTTGATGAGAATGTAATTTGCATGATTTTTATCAGTAAAATCAATTCCTTGTTCCCCTGCATTTTACAAGTTGGTATTACTATTAGAGGACCTAACCAGGAGCTCTATTTTTCTTGTTGCACAACAAATAAACAACCACACACCACCACTATCCATCTTGTCATTATGGTTAACGGTGGTGAAAGTCAAAGAAGTGCACCTCATGCAATCAATTGCATCATTTAAGGAGCCCCCACATGTCGTCACCAATACCAATGTGTGTAATTCATGCACTTAGTTCCGAAAACACCCCCCACTTATTGTGGGCAGAGGGAGAGACTCTGAAAAACCTCGAGTTTGTTCTGAAGGGCAGTGGCTTTTTGAATTTGTCTCAGCTTTGAGTACATATGAGATTTTCAATTCTCTTACCAAACAGGTTCTCTTTTCTAAAAGATCTGGGATATTTTTATGTTTTTTTTTTAATATCAAAGGTGAAATACATTCCTCTCGGTCCTAATGATCTTCAATGTAGTGAGTATTTACGAATTTGATGACCAAATTATTTGCAATGGACCTAGTACATTCAGAGGATCTCAAGGGACGGTCATGATTAGATCACATCGATGGTGGAGGAATTAGGATTAGTTGAATCTACTTTAGGTAGTTGGGATAGTGAAGACTCATTGATTATGACTTGCAGGCATTCCATGGTTCTCCAGATACGTAGAAACTTTATGGTCTTTTCCTCCACTAAAGAAATATAGGGATGCTTTAAACTATTCTTGCCCATCAAAGAAATTTTTTTCTGTTATGACATTGAGACCAGAGTCTTCAATACAACAGAGGGATCTCTCTCCTTATCAAAATATTATGAACTTTTTGAATGGGTTGTGGATCAAACTAGAACAATACCAAAATGTGAAAATGTGTAAACCAAATGTCTCTGCACATGTTGAAGACATGGAAAGAGGAAGAATCTTCAAATTCCTACATAGGTTGAACCATGATTATAACCCAATTAGGGTACAAAATTAGGGAGAGAAAAATTGCCATCACTACTAGAAGTTTTTTAATTGTAAGGGGAGAAGAAACTCAACAGGTTGTCATGCTTAATGGAGGAATCTCCAACACAAGCTCTACCATGATAACAAGAAAGAGGTCCACAAGCCATTAAATGCTAGAAAGAAGTCCTCTAAAAATTGTGTTAACTGCCACATCATCTTTTAAAAGCTAATAGAGCTCTTCTTTTATATATGTTTGTTCCCAATCCTATGGGTGACAAATTCTGTTAATTGCCGTATACTCCATTAATAGATTATCCACTTGTATCTTAGACCCAATAAATCCTGTTAAGTCTATATTGTTTTGTGTTCCCTCTTCTTCCCAAAAATCAAGTCTATCTTGTCAAGTCTTTTGGTGTGTTGTTTTTGTTCATTCATCATTTATGTAATTAATTAGATTATAGGGCTCTCAAATGTGTAAAAGGGGAATAATTGTTATCGCTTCAGAGTTGTCAAGCGTTTATCAACCTAGGAGATTGCAGACAAACATAGAAAAAAGGGTCGTAGGGTGCAAACCAATTACTAACTATGAAAGGGGTTTGATGGGATACTATAGGAGATTTTTCAGAATTAGAAAGTTGTGAGGCATGGACTTAAACCTCTCAAAATATCTAGATGGTGTGTGACATTTGTTGTAATTAGAGAAAATATCTATAGAATCTTCTTAATTAGAGAAAATATCTACAGAATCTTCCTAATTAGAGAAAATATTTGTAGGATCTTTTAGATTATTTTTTACTATATTGTTTCCTTATTTATTTTTTTAGAAGATTAGATTGCTACAAATAGAGGTAAAGATAATGTAATTCATATGATTGAAAATAATAAAGTCACTCTCTTTTTCAAGTTGGTATCAGAGCTCCCGATCTTAGGAGCTCCATTTCCGCTGCAACAGTACCCACCATCGTCTTTGTCCAATATCCTATCATTTATGACTCTTGATATGAAAGCTTACACGGAGGAACTCGAGCGCTTGAAAGCAATGGTTGAATTAATGAGTAAGCACTTTGAACCATGTACTATGTCCATGAAAGGTAAGAATTGTCTCAATACTATTGGCCATGTGTCTCAAGGTATATGGATTCTTGATTCAGGAGCAATTGATCCAATGACTCCTTTTCGTGTGTCCTTCAACTCATACGGTAAAACAAATAGAGAACAACTTATTACAGTTGCGAATGGTCAGGGTATACCTATATGCAACCCTGGGAATATAATTTTGGACTCATCTATTGTATTAAAGGATGTTTTACATGTTCCACAATTAGCCAACAGTCTTGTCTATGTGAAAAAACTCACAAAGATTTAAATTGTTGTTAGGTTCCTGAGTTGGAGACCTAACTAAGACAACCCAATCACACACACAAACAAGAATTAACACTGTAAAAGGAATGGGTTTCTATATTGATATTGAAAGAAGGTACACAGGTAGCGTTAATGGAGGCCTAATCCTCCTCTTAACCCTAGCGGAGGCCTAATCCCCCTTAACAAGGTCCAAGACCTGTTTACAAATAGTAAAAATGATTGCCCCCTTCCAGAATTACCCAAAAGGTTTATTTATACTCTCTCTCCCTCTAACAACCTAACAAACTTCCCTGTTCTTCTTTACTCCTCTGCCTTCTATCCTAAACCCATTACCCATAATGCCCTATCACCCTGTATCCTAACAATTGTTCAGTAACATTTTTCTCAACTTATTATGTTTTTCAAGATCTTGCCACGGAGAAGACGATTTTAACTGTTAAGGAACAAAGTGGATTGCATCACTTAGAGTCTAATGACCAAAGCAAACCAAAAATTATGAGTCAACAAGTTACATCTAAGACGTGGGCAAATTCTCAAATATGATTACATTATAAAAGGCTTGAGCATCCTTCATTCAATCTTATCAAGTCCTTATTTCCCCATTTGTTTACCAAAGAGTCTGTTAAGTCTTTTAATTGTGATATTTGCCAATTGTCAAAACACCATTGTGCATCTTATTTTATTAGTAATAAAAAGAGTACTTCTCCATTTGATATAATTCACTTTGGGGACCTATAGTAGAATCTATTTTCGGTGTCAAATGATTTGTTACCTTTATTGAATATTGTACCAGTGTCACGTGGATATACCTTTCTAAAAATAAATCAGAAGTTTTCCAAATCTCTATTAATTCTTTCCATCTTGTCCAAAATCAATTTGGAAAAAATATCAAAAGAATCAGGTCTAATAATGGTACTGAATATGTAAATCATAAATTTTTCAATTTTGTCTCATAATGGTATTGTTCATGAATTAACATGTGTAAACACCCCTCAACAAAACGGTTGCAGAAAGAAAGAATCGTCATCTTTTTGAAGTAACTAGAGCTCTTCTTTTTCAAATGTTTGTTCCAAAAAATTACTAGGGAGAAGCTATGTTAACTACCACATATCTCATTAAACGATTACCCCCCTTATCTTAAATGGCATTAGTCCAATAAAATCTCTATTGTCTTTTGTTCCTTCTTCCCCCCTCAACTAATCTAGCTTTTCTTTTGTTCCTTCTTCCCCCCTCACAACTAATCTACCTTTTCTTGCTACCTTCGCCAAGGGTTTTTATCACCATGCAAGATATTATTAGTCCTATTCAATTATTTACGATATTTTAATAATTGTATGGAGTGACAATTGTAGTACTATCCGCTCTCTCACATATACAACATTTCATCCCTAAGCTACCTTGCATTTTCTCATACTTGCCTAATGATCCAGCATTACTAAGTTTACTCTTAAAACAGCAAGCTTAATATATATACTTATAGCATCATGTCCAAGGAAAATTTTATTAAGTAAATGTAATAATACTAATATGACAATCAATTTAGTGCCTTGGACTAACACCATAGTCTGGCCAATCTGCTAGTCAGTTTAATACAGAAATTTTAGCAATCAAAGAAATTGATCAAGTGAGGTATTGCAACTAACCAATCTGACAGTAGACTTTTGGCCATTTGGAAGTGTTATGGTATGCGGTCCAATTCCATGGCAGCATTCGTGGCAAATTGTGTGGGTAAAGAATGATTCAAAATCTACATGTTCTTGTTGCTCCTCTGCAACACAGGCAGCAGCTATAGGAAGAAGAATATGCTTGAACCTGTTAAGAATTGACAGGATCTCCCAAGATAAATAATCCATTTAGAAAAAGATGTAACGAAAACATGCAATTCATAATTGTAAGTGGTAACTTCAACAAACTATAAATTTAATGGCCGGAAATATTACTTTGCCTCTGAAACATTCTTAAGCATGACCATTGATGTTCCCCGGTCTTTTACAATACTATCATCATTTGGTAGATTGAATGCAAGAGTTTGCGGTCCCTTCACATCCTGAAATAATTCATAAGTTTAAAATTTCCAGTTTTAAGCACAAATATCCAATTAAAATGGAGAAAAATGGCCTTGGAATATTATCAGAAAAGATATGGAAAACATCGTCCAGCATAATAACTGCTTAAACCAGATATTATCGACTGTATTGTTAACCCATTGAAATTCAACAAGAACTCCACAGTTACTGCCAGAACTGAAAACTCAGAAGCATCTTTCTACTTCTGTTACACCCACACTAAAACACACACACACAGACTCAAACAATATTCAAATATTCCTAACACTTACCCCAGCATTATATAGAAGTTGGATAACCCGGATAGGAGCTGCCGACACATCTTTTGATTTGTATGCACTATCCATAGGGAGATTTTGCTCCAGAAGCTTAATAGGTAGAAATATTTGAGAATTAAGGTGTCAAATACACTTAATTTAGAAAAAATAAAAGTTACAAAACTAACTCTCAATGAAATGCTTCAAGTATATACCTGCAGATTATCCCCAAAGAGTTTCAATTGAGCTGTTGCTTCATCGTCCTTGATTCCAATAAATGCTTCAAAGGTAGCCTAAAAGAATTGAAAAGCACTTATTGATTCATTAATTCAAAGTTAGCGTCATTTGTCATTTCAAGTGGGATGCCGAAAATTTTCCAGTAAATTTAGACATTCAAATAATTTATATTCTTTATTCATGATAGTATAGAAGAATTTAGAGATTCAATCCAGAACATCGCATCCATATTCAATAGATAGTTTCTCTTTAAAGAATCATTCATTTACTTGTTACATATACTTAAGATTGAAACTGTAAAATAATTCTGGAAGGCTTAATTGATCCCTCTCACAATTTTCTATTTATAAGAATAAATTGATACACAAGTACATAATAAATAGGATAACCCTAGACACAATATAATCATGATAAATAGGGTAATCCTAGACACAATATAATCATGATAAATAGGGTAACCCTTGACACACTATAATGATAATAAAATAGTATAAATATCCTAACACTGATGAACAAGGACATGTTTTTCTTATACCTCTTCTACATTTTTGAGCCAAATAAGTCAATAAAAACCCTTGGAACCTTAAAGAAAAATTTCTTCATTGAACCTCAAGCATATTGATAAATCCCTCACCTCCTTACCTTGAGTTGAGTAAAGCATTCATTTTTGGTTGAAGAGAATTGTATAAAGTTTGGGGAGTTCATTCTATAAGGGAATATTGAGAAAAACAAAAAGAAAGAAAAAAATTAAGAAAGCAGAAAAAGTTAAAGAAAAAGAGTTTCATGAAAGAAAGTTGGGAATTGGTTATACTTGAACTGAAGCAAAAAAGATAAATATATTTTCATGATTTGAATTGTTTACTCTCTTAGATCAAGGTACTTTGTTATCCAGAAAAACCATGTTTCTTTCTTTTCTTAGCCCAGCCACAATACAAGCCATGAAAGTTCTTGTGATGCTAATTTGCTTATGAATGTGTTTATTTTTGTTGAAACGAAGGGCAAAGTTGATTTGTGTGACATTATGATGGTAGAGTGAATGAAACACGCCCTTATACACTAATGAGCTTGAGAGAAACACTTCTTTGGTGAGGAATGGTTCCATGCATTTCATGAAAGCATTTTGCCATGTTTGGTGCTCCCTCATAAAACCTTTGCATTTGTCTTGTAATCTCTAATGTATAAGCACCATAATTGAAGCTTGATTTGTGTACGCCGCATTATCTCTTGAGTGGTTTTTCTATGATGAGTAAACATGATTGATTTAATAGTCTTGAGTGAAACTATTTTCTTGAGCTGTTAAACCATTATAGTTGAGCTGTTTTATCTAGACCAAGTTACCTTTTGCTTAAGGACAATCAAACTTGTAAGTTTGGGGGAATTGATAATCCTAATTCTTACCATTATTTAAGTGCATTTTTAGTAGCAAATTCAGCTCTACTTTAGCTTATTACTTGCTTAAATCCTCTCTTTATCTTATTCTTGTATTTATTTATATTGTTGGTACACTTGTGCAAATATGATAAAAATCCCCTCTTTTGATAACTATATTGATGATAGGAAGATCGTCAGCAATATTGAAGAACCCTGGATTCAGAGAAACAAACAAATCTGCACAACTTGGAGAATTGATGAAAGCCCAGAGAGACCACCGTTGAGCACCACTCCCTAGTGTTGAGTGCTACCCCTTGATGCTAAATCCAGAGAGTCCAGTGTTGAGCGCTCCAATCCAACACTAAGCGGCTGATTCTAGTGAATAGGGCGTTGAGCGCCAGAATCCCAACGCTGAGTGCCAACTGTGTTGATGTGGCAGAAGTAGGATGCTGGAATTAATAATTCTCTCGTTCATGCTTGTGAAACAATACATAAGTGTTTAAAAAGAAAATAACCATTGTCTAATTAAGGTAAAAAATCTCCTGAAATAAAGTCTCTAAATCAAGAGATATGTATCCAATAATACCAAATCTTAATAAAAGGAAATATGCCCAATAATAACTAATCCTAATCCCTTAATTTTAGGGATTACACATAATTGCTATATTAACTGGGTAATAAATTCACATATTCTGACAATAGTTACTGGCGATAGTAGAATTTCCCACATCTCTAGAAAAACAACTAGTCGTTGAATATAGCCTATACCCACTACTACCCTTGTTCATGCTCAATGTTCCCCCCTTTGACATAATTTTTATTTTTTCCCTCAACAATCTAAGCCTACATCATCAATTCAACAAGATTATTGGGTTCATATAACTCCACTTCCTTTTTAATGTCTTCTTTCAAGCCATTAAAAAATATACTTGTTCAACACCATGCAAGAATTCCACATATTGTTCAAAATGCTTCAAGAATCCCATTTTGTGTTAATCCAATTAAGATTTCGAAAGGATCTTTTAACATATTGGGTTGAAACATTCTTACCACTAAAACCACTTTATCGCCTTTCCTTCCAAAGAAATCATGATCACTTGCATTCTTTCCTTTAAACGAAAATACCGCTCCAGCCTATTTGTCCAACCATAAGCTTCTTCACCTACAAAAACAAGAATATCATGTTTCCTCCGCAATGAGAGTGTGGTTGCCACCCGATGGTTTCTTGCCACATATCTTTTCTACAACAACAATGAGGCCTCTTATCAAATCTTCTGATCTTTGTAACTACTCATGCTGCTCATTTTCAGCCTTTTCTCTGTCATGAACAAATTCTTGCAACATTCTTTCCAACCCATCCATTCTAGTATTTACCATACCCCTTAAAATGCACCAGTGCTAAGATCATGGCTCTAAATACCAATTAATAAAACTAATATTAAAAAGAAAAGTTAAAGTTGTATTGATCTCTATACTCTAATTCCCATACCAATGTAGTAGGTAACAGAGTCAATGAACAAAAGGAGTTTTAGTACAATACAATTGAGGTTATTAGAGAGAACCCCACTCTCCAAAATCCTTCTTAATAATCCCCAAAAACTGTCCTTTCTCCTCACTCGTATGACTATTTATAATAGTCCGTTACATATGTTTAATTACAACTCTTTTCCTTTTTTTGTACAATACAGCAAAGCTATCATGTACTTTCTAAGAGAGGGTGTATTGTGATAATAATCAAGCAACTCTACACATTGCCTCTAACCTTATGTTTCACGAAAAAAAAAATACTTAGAAATTGATTGTCATTTTGTTCAAGAAAAGTCATTAGCCAAGGAAATTCATACCAAATTTGTTTGGTCTAAAGATCAACTTGCATATATTTTGAAAAAATTCTTGAGAAGACTTCGAATTCAATTTATGTTTCAAGGTTAATACATACAATCTTTATGCTCCAACTTGAGCGAGTGATAGAATAATTTATATTATCTTCTGAGCAAGTATGTAAAAGTTTTTCGTTGTACCTATTTGTCATTTAGTGTCCTAGGAGTAAATTTTATTTTTGTTTCATTTTCTATCTCTTGTACTTTTGTTGCAAGATACAACATCTCTACCTCCTCTCTCTTTATCTATACTGTTAGGTTCCTGGGTTTGGAACCTAACAAGAAAACACTCAAAAGATAGAAACAGAAATGAATGAATGAGTTTTGCTATTATTCACCGTAAACGAATCTCTTTACAAGGACTGGGTTTGGGAGCATAACCTCCCTCTAGAGAGCCTAACCTCCCTCTAGAGAGCCTAACCTCCCTCCTCAGGATGACAAACCCTGTTAGACTACAATCAAAACAATCGACCCCCCACTACAATTGATTATTTGCTATTTATACAACCAATAACCCCGCTCTTCCTAATTGCTAAGGCAGTTAAGGCAGTTAGGCATTTAATGTTTTATTCCTTCACTCGTAAACTCTCCATCCCTAACATATACATACATGTGTGTGTGTGAATCTAAAGAGATATCTAAGTGAGACATCACAAGTAACTTTTCACATATTATTTCCCATGTAATAGTAATATGGTATAATTTTTAGATTTGTTATATCTATGATTTGATTATAATAAGGATATACGATATAATTTGATTGGGAAATATTGCACCAAATACTTCCCACTATTAGATACTGATTTTTTTCTCTTACTATTGCATCTCTTCTTCATCATAAATAAAAATGCTTATCTGTACCTGATAGGAATGGAAATAATCAGAAGGCATGTAAAGATTATTATAGAAGGAAAAATAAAGAGTGCAGTGGAATAATAAATGAAGAGGTGGAAGTGATGCGGCAGGACAAATGAATCAGCGTTTTCGGAATGAGATTTCGTCTATATAATTGGACCAATCAGATTCTTTCAAGGACACCTTTTTTCTTAAGAACTGAGTTATAAACGAGTGTCAGCTCATGTGAAAGGAGAGAACTCCTTTGTATGTATTTTCTGTTTTTCTTAAGCAGTAAAGACAGCACCAACACTAGTTTTAATCATTAGTGCTTTGAGTTTCTTTTTTCCTTGTTTCTTTCTTTTATCTTTTGTTCAATTATCCTAACAGTACCGATACACAAAAATCCATTATATTATTTCTCAGTTTCTCTCTCCTTGACACGGTAGTAGTCGTGACTTGTTTCGTCATTAATCCTTTTAGAAAGAGGGAAGAACTTTTGCAATATGAAAAAACCATCTAAGTCAAATATATTCGTAGGACCATAACTGTATACCCTGCACAAAACCTCATTGGAATTACCTTATATCCAAAAAGTTTATCCTCATAAGTTTCATATGGCCCAATAGTGACATCCAACTTAGAGTCCTGCAAGAAAACAGAAAGATACAATTTTTTTATCCTAAAATTTATCACTATCAAAACACATTACAGTAAGAATACTAACATTCAAAATTTAGAGAAACATTACTAAAATCGCTCACTGGTAAAAAAGCCTATCCGTAAGCATAATTTTTCAAGTAATTTGGTTGGGTGTAAGACCATTTAATAAGTAAAGGCCAAAATTTCATAATTCTTTTTTAATGTCTCCTTTACTCCAGATAGAACAAATTATTTTGTCAAATTCAGATTCAAAATGATCCCCAAGTGACACTTTTTTTAGCAGCCCCAAAATTTCCAAGTTTTATGTCTTGCTGATTTGCACGACACAACTAAAAACAGAACCATGCCCTCACATTTATTAAATCAATTTGGCAATAAGTTAAAACTATGTAAGATTAATAGTATTTGTTCACACAAAAAATAAAAATTATCACCTTCTACATAAATAAATCTTTGGATTTAGTCAGATAGGGGCAATTAAGATAAAAGACGTGATGTTTTCTATTTTGTTTTGCAAAGGAAACTAACCAAATTCTGTACAGGAGAAAATGGAAATAACTCAGGGTGACAAGTGGAACAACAAATATTATAACATTATCATCAAAGTAGAGTAGTGAGATCATGTCTGCATGCATGACTAAGAATCCACACACGTGAACTGGTGGAACCTTGAAAAAATTAACATTCTTCAAATAAACTCTCATTTGCATTGAAGAAGTTAACAATATAGATACATTGAATTTTAGTTATAGAATATTTGAATACTGGAGTTATTTTTTTATGCATGAGAGCAACTACATGCTATTAGTATTATTCACCGGTCTCACCAACTTAGCTAGGACTTAATTTATAATGGTGGTAGCACAAAAATAAATGAAAGGATATGACTAACCAATTCCAACCAGGCTATATCTGAGTCATAATAATTATTTGAAAGGAAAGCATCAGCCTTGCTATGTAGCAGCCTCTTCAAACTACAACAGGAAGGAATGAGTTAACCAAGTTACACCCACTTCATGCGGTCACACATAATAAAAAGCTCAAAGAACAGTAAAAGAGTAAAATAAAGTAATTCATAGTATTGTTCAGTGATACCGATATTGAATAATGGAAAATATCAAAGACCCTAAAAAGCAATACAATATATACATATAGATTATTTAATAAAAGAATACAAAACTACAATTGTAATGAAAACTACAATTGTAATGAAATAATAATAAAAGAGACCATAACTGTCAGGCTTCAGAAAAACGTGCACAGTGGAGTCCACGTGGCGAGCGCAGAACGCGCCACCTCAGCAGCGCACATGGAGGCAGCAGTGTCTGACGCACCCACTGACGGACGCCAGCTGTCGCACGCCGAGCTGAGTCAGAGCACAGTGGGAACGTGCGTCAGGCATAGTGGAATACACGTGTCCGCCTGGGAGTGGACGTCCGGCATCTACAGTCAGAGTGAACGTGCGTTCGGCTTAGTGGAGTACACGTGTCCGCCTGGGAGTGGATGTCCGTCCAGCATGGCAGTCAAAAGCGTAGTGGAGAACGTGCTGCCAGCGTGTGAACGTGCGATCGGCGATGGTGGAAGACGCGTGGCAACTGCAGAGTGGTCGACCGTCCGTCGTGGGCTGTCAGAGGCGTAGTGGGGGTGCGCTGGCGGAGTGCGGACGAGCGCTGGCGGGGTGGAAAGCAGATCTGAGATTCTGAACTTATTCTCCATTTCCCTCTGCGCGCACCTCTCTGCTTCATTTTCTGAGATTCAATTCTCTCCTCCTTCTCTCTATACTCTCTGCATCTCTCTCTAAGAAACCACCGTTTCATCCCCTCCGTTCTATTTTTCCGGCACTGTTGAAGGACGCTCGGCGTCAAGGACTTCCAGAGAAGACGTTCGGTTGACGAAGCTGGACTGGTAAGTCCCTTCCTGCTCTCTGGTCGTTCGTTTTCATGCATGCAAACTCAGTTTGAGCTGTACGTTCGTATTTTTCTCAAAATGGGTAGTTCTGATTTTTGGTATTGGGGTTCGTTCGTATAGTGGATTAACGAGCGTGGGCGAGTAGAGTCTGAGTGGAGAAGCGTCTTTGTGCGTCTGTGAGCGTTCGTTCATTTCCAGGTAAGGGAAGCTTATTTAATTTAATTGTTTTTGATGCATGCTGTGTATGAACGTTCGTATGAGTATGATGTATGATGTTTGATGAAATGGAATGATATGAACGTTCGTTATTTTACTGCATGAGAATAATATATGATGAATTGGATGTGATTTAGATGCATGAACGTTCGTTGATTTGATGAAATGAAATATATGAAATTATATGATATGAGTCGTATGAAATATGAGATTTGTGTGATGTGAACGAGTGGAACTATGAGAAATGAACTGGAAATGAAAAATGATTTGTAAGAGAATTTGATGAACATGTACGTTCGTACTGAACGGTCATTGACCGTTCGGTTTTCCTTAGTAATATGGTTGAAATGTTGATTTTGTCATTTGGATAAATCCTTGGTCGAGGACGAACGTCCTCACTCTAAAATGCTCTGTTTGAGCGTTCGGTCAAACTTTGTTGAATCTAGTATTTTTGATAAACTTCTTTCTTTTTGTACTTGTATATGCATATGTAACAGTGCATTTTCCCGTTCGTAAATACTTCTTCAAAAGTCCCTTAGTTTATTTTTCAAGTTCTATCAATCTGAGATATTGAACGTTCGGTCTTACACCTGACGTTCGTACTGGGAAGCGTTCGGTCTTACACTGAACGTACGCTCTAGTTGGTGCTCGGTCTTACACTGAGCGCTCGCCCTAAATGGTGCTCGGGATTATTCTGAGCGCTCGTTCCTTTCTCGCAAATTAGCGTACGTCCAATTTTAGATTTCTACGCTCGGTCATTAACCGGCAGTGGATTCAGAATGAGAATATTCGTAAGGAACCTTTCATACATCACTGAGACGTTCGCATGTGATGTATTCGGCCCAGAACCTTTCCACTTAAACTATTCTTGAAGTACTGTTTTGATTTCACGAGCGTTAGTTCATTCAATTGATTCTCAAGATAAATAACGTTCGCCCAAATGAACAGTACCTTACTCGACCATTTCCCAAAAAGAAATTGTAAATCTGTTGTTCGTATTCGAACGAGCGTCTTTTGGTCTTGTCATCAGCGTTCGTCCTCGGTCTTATTGGGGAATAGAACGTTCGATTTTTGATGGTTTCTTTATTAATGATAAAAATGATTATGGATTGATGAATAGTGAATGATGAACAGTATCTGAGATGAAATGAAAGTTATGAATATTGAACGAGCGTTCCAGGTAGGAACGACTCTTGGAAAATGTTGGAATTTGTCAAGTATGACTGTGGGAAGTTAATGTTGGTTGTTCGATCCTGATGTTCCGTGAGTGCTCGTCCTCAAGTAGAGGGCGCACGTCATGCGTGGGAACGGCAGGAGGTCGTCGTCCTTAGAGGTACTTTGGACGAGCGTTCTAACCTCGGGTGGCAGCTGATGAGGATGCCAATTACCACACCACCCGGGTGCGTGAACGCCTGTAACTATGCAGATTTCATACAGTCCGGACGGTCAGTCGTGTTGAGTCTTATTTTGTGCGTGCGTTAAAATGCCTTGATGTGTGATGAATTATGTACTGAATTGTATGTTGATGCATGAGTTAAATTACGTAAGCTTACCCTGCGTTTTTCCTTGTGTTGTCTCGTCTTGTACGTCCGTCTTGTCATTGCAATGATCATCCGTGTGGATGTGAGCAGAGGGAGACGAGCGTTTGGAAGAGGTGCTGAATGAAGAGAATTTGGTTGACGTTGAAGTGAAGACCGAGCAGTGAGACGCTCGGCCATCTGTTGTTGGTTTGGGTGGTCGTTCGACCACTTCATGTTTTCGTTTTTAAGTGATGCTAGACCGTTCGGTATTTTTATGTGTAAACCGTTCAGTCGGTTTCAACTTACGTTCGGCTTTCATTTTGTATTTCTTGTGGGACGTGCGGCCTTGTGCGTCCGTTCTGTAATATTGAAACAGTGCTCCAGGACGTTCGTCCTCGAGCGTTCGTTCTTTCGTTCTGGATTTTGTTTTATTTGGAAAAACTGTTTTGGATTATTGTTAAATGTGATTTTCTGAATATATAGTTTTGGCTGTATTTTTGGGATGTCACAATAACCAATAATATTATTTGGCTCTCAAAGAAACAACCCATTGTGGCACTATCAACGTGTGAAGCCGAGTATGTGGCAGCATCCTTAAGTGTCCGGCATGCAATATGGCTTAGAAACCTATTTCAGAATTTGGAAATAATGCAAGAAGAGAAGGTGCTAATCCGAGTAAAAAACATATTGATGTTCGTTTTCATTTATCCTCATTTTATCCGAGAAAGGAAGCCTGGAATCCAAACACATAGGAAGCAAGGAACAAATAGCTGATATATTCACGAAACCATTGCCTATTGTTCCAGGAGTACAAGAAGTTAATCGGGATGAAGGAAGAAAGAATTTAAGTTTATGGAAGAATTTTGTTAGATAAACATAAATTAAGAAAAGGATTTATTTGTAATTTTGAGAGAGTTTTTATTTTGTCTTTTGTTATATTTTCATTTAGTTGCAGCTGTACGATCAACATAAAAAAGAAAAACAGAAGGCTCCTAAAAACTCCACTCTAAAAAACCCACTAGAAAATACATTACATTTCAACACTTTGTTTTACTTGTAACATAGAAAGATTAATTCATATGACTATCCATCGAATATTTTGTGGACCCACTGTCCGTCCGTGACATATTTCTTTTCAGAAGTCGTTTTCCTTTCTGATATTCAGAATCCTCTCTTCATTGTGTCCTTTCTTCTAGTGTTTTCTGCCTTATTCCTCTGCCAGCATTCCAAACGGTGACCCCACTATCAGAGTCGCTCGGTCAAAGCAACCATTGTGCTGCCAGACTCGTGGTAGACAGAGCACCCACGGCCTTCACACTATTAGTTTATGTTTCAGTAGTGATATATTAGACAGACCAGCCTTAGGTACGAGCTTTAGAAGCTCTACTGGAGATGGTTCCAGTTTTTTTTGTTATTGATTATCATCTATGTCAACATATTATGGTTCCTCTTGAAGCTTTTTGTTTTTCTCATGCACACCAACTTTGGTGATTTACCTCTTTGATTATTTCATTAATATTCAGCTCTTTTGGCTTGGATTTGATGGTTTTAGCTTCTGTGTCATGGTAGTTAAGCATATATTTGTCTCTGGAATGTAGAATCTGCCAAGTGGTGGTTATGGTTAAGCCTTGAGTTGTGTTTCTTCTTGGTTGTTAAGCATTCCTTGCCTAATTGGAAAGTGATAGTTCCTCCCAATAGTCAAATTCTTGATGGAGAGAATATTGCAGAGACACTCGAATAAGTTCAAAACAACCTAGATGGAAGTTGAGAACTTCTATGAATTATGCACCTCAGCCATTGTCACTTTATTCATCATGTTATTTAGTCGATTTATTTCCAGCCTGTTTCATTGTATTTCACTTTGGTTTGAAATTTGAATTGTTCCATACCAAGTTTGGAAGTGTAGTGCACATCTTCCAGCTTGCAGCGGGTTGTTGAGATATAAAATGGTTATAGTTTGTTGAATCAGTTAGAAAATTAGTTGGGAGATTAGTGGTTTAGATTAGCCATATAATTCTCATTATACTCTTATTAAAATTATTTTTATTCGTTATCAATACAATTTTATTTTCAGTTTTATATATTTCTCCCAATTTCCTCCTTTGAATCATGTTTTCTAACATATAGCATAGAGAAGAACAATGAGCGCTTACTCATGAGAATATGGACAGAAAACATTACCTTGGTGAGTCGGTAATGTCTCCAGCTTTATGCAGTAAATCGGCAGCTTTTACAAGAAGAGGTTGGTATTCTTCGGAGTAAGGAACTATATATAGATCATGAGAACTTCCTTTACTAGCAGACTGATGAGAATCTAAAATAAATTCACTGTGCCTTTTAATAACACTGAAGAATCCTGTTGCCTCTTTCTGTTCATCCTTTTCTAGACTGTCCTTCCATAAATCAAACTCCTGCAAGATAAAACTGTATTCATTTTCAAATTTGCAAACGATTTCTTTTAACAGCATATACTTGGTGCAATATACCATTTTGTCCATGTCGGGTGGATAGAAATTAGCGCAAGCAGGTTTCGATACCGGAAATGCTGCTCTGTATTCCACACCCTTCCAATCTCTGACTGTCCTAGTCGCGTTAGAGAACAACCTTATTGCTGAATCTGCAGTTGTCAAGAATGCCACATCTTCATCAAGGCTAGACCTGTCAACAATTAATAGATTATAATTATACAACATGTCTGGACATAAAAGGGACATTTTACAATAAGTAGGTTCCTCCGTTCTACTCTGAAAATTAAATGAACACGATTTGCAGTGTTCAAGGCAGATGCATGTTTACATATCTGTCAAGAACACTGTCCGATCCTAGCAATTTCATGTCAAAACTTATCTTGGATGGTAAAAGAGAGCCTTAGATTAAGAAAACAAATTCTGTACAAAAACTTAAAACTAAAGTAACAGCAAATGAGCCAACTAAGTCCAGGAAGGCATAAAATAATGCCAAAGTCTGTCTACATGTCTACTATAGAAAACATTAAGTAGGCAGACTGAATTATCAAGAAAACACTTACCATGGGCTCTTGTTAATCTGATAATAGGACCATTTCAACTTATTTAACTCTGATGAATCAGCATACTCCTTCAACCAATCACTAAGAGCTGGATTACTGTACCATGACTGACAGTAAAATAAATAGATAAACTTTAGCAATGTACACTGTCATGTGAACATATCCATATTCCTAGTTCTACTCTACCAGTTACAGTTAAAATATTAGAATAACTTTTGGAGCAAGAAATAAGTTACCCATGAAATTTCATAACATTATTAACAAAACTTAGGTATCAAGCATGCTTCATGACACGTAATGACTTGCATATGAAAAATTTTGCATGGACAAAAGATTAACAGTCAATTTACCATTAAATTTTACATACTTCATGAGCATTAATATTGAACATATAGCATAAAACAAATAGAGACAATATACAAAAACAAATGAATACAAACACAGTATAAAGGATTGTAAACACAACCTGTAGAAGAAATATTTCATCCATAACAGCTGCAGCCTTCACAACCAAACCCAGAGCCTTTCTGTCCAAATCTGAAAGCCCAGATAACTGCCAGAATGAAACATTAAACTTATTTTAAGGTTAACTACGAACCACAAATTTTGGGACAAAGTCAACTGATAATGTTATTAAAAATCCAAGGGAGAATAAACTTAACCAATAATGATATCATTGCCTTTGTTGAAAAGTGAACTTTAAGACTAACTCAACTTCACAAAAACCAGCTTATAAGATGATGTTTGCACTCACTTATAAACTATAAATTGACCTTATCTATAGTCGATATGGCACTTCCAACACTCCCTCACGCCGACACATACATCTCGAACGTGGCATTAGACATAAATAGATGATCCGATAGCGGCACAATAGTTAGTGGAAACAAACAACAAACTCCGCTCGGATGGACTTTAACTCATGGCTTTGATACCATGTTGGGGAGTTGGTTTTCAGTCTAACTCACCTTACAGAACTGGCTCGTGAGGTGAGGTTTGTACTCACTTATTTATTGTAAATAGGTCTTATATCTAATTGATAAGGGACTTCCAACAACCTTCAACATTTATAGAAACATGTTGGCAACACTCTCTAACACACTCTTCCTAAAACAGCCCTAGTAATGGTTGATACTTCTAATTAATTTATTTGGGGTTAAATATGCTTTTAGTCCCTCAACTATCAAGCAATTTTAGTTTTAGTCCCTCCTTCAAACTTTGGTACACTTTGATCCTTGTCCTTAAGGAAACTATAATTTTTCGTCCTCCAAAACAAACGCCGTTAAATTTAATCTGATGTGGCTAACGGTGTGCAAGGAAATCAAGGGGAGCACAATAGTGGCTAGCACAATAGACCCAAATCTCGACAAAGATAGACTATGAATTGCTCTAATATTGGTATGAATTGCTCTAATATTTGACTATGATATCATATAAAGGTAGTGGAATTTAAACCTAATGCAACTGTACTAAACCAAATCAATATTGGTGACTTGGGCCCAATTACTAGAAGCATGGCAAGAAAGCTTCAAGAAGAATTTGAAGACCCATCCAAGGATTCTAAAGTGCTCTTCCTCAAGTTCAATTGGCAGCTATTGGACTAAGGACAGCCCACCCAAGCTCATGAAGATTGGAAGCCTCCTTAGTTTCTAAAGACATGTGGCGCTCAGTGCCCTCTGCCTGGTGTCCAGTGGCAACGCGTAGGAGCCTTTATTTCGAGCACATGTATTTTGTGCTTCTCTTCGAGTTTTGGAAGCCTTCCTAGGAAGTAAATTTAAAGTAAGGCTTGCACCCCCACTTATATACTATGATTGAGTCATATTTCTAGTTGATGTGAGATCTCTAGCAACAAGCAAAATCAAGGAAGTCATACTTTATTTGTAAAGCACTTCATTACAAGTAAACTCACTATACTACCAATCTATGTGGATGATACAATTATTGCATAAGATAAAATAGAGAAAGTGCCTTTTAAGGAAAAGAGGCTGCTTATTCCAAAAATCAAGTATTTCCATGGAATAGAGGTTGCCTATTCCAAAAAAAGGAAATTTTCATCTCCCAAAGAAAAAACTTTTTTAAAGTTTTCTTATTTCGAAAACACTTTTTTAAGTTTAACCAAACTTTCTCAAACCTCATTTGCATTCGAGGAGAAAATATTAGAAATACAATATTTTAACAGTATAGTTTTCAAATTGACAAGACGGAATGGGGGAGACAAATAGCTAAAAGTAGACAGAAACAGGTCAGTAAAATTAATACAAGAACCAAAAACAGATGAAAATAAAAACAACCTCTGCACTAAGGGAAACAGGAGCATAACGACTTATTTGCTTCTGTAGAGTCAAACTGCGTGCTACAGTGTTTTCCTTGTACCTTAAACAAATATGCAAATGTATGAATACCAAAATAAGTATATAATCAATGTCTGCTTTAAAGATCATGTAGTTGCCTTTGATAGAATATAATCAGAAGTATATTTAAAGTTAAGAAAGTTGAGTTTGGCCATGTGATTCTGCAGTTAAAAGGAAATATACATAGTTTAGTTTGGAATGGATACAATGACGCTTCTTACTACATACTGGTAGGCAATTTTTTGTCTGGCATGAGATGGTAGGCACATTCCATGAATATTCAGTTTTCCCATTCACTTTGCACGAAGTTTCTTGGTATACTTAAAATGATTTGGAAGAGGGGCCAATATCAAAATTCTGTCTACATATGCTGTTTTTGTCTATATCTGCAGAGGAATACCCATACTTTTAATGGCCACTATTTACTGGGCCAAGCCAACATCTAAGACTGTGCCTGACCCTAATAAGACAACTTCTAAGCTATGAAAGTACAGACATTCTTATTACAAGAGTTGTCAAAATGTTAGACACAAACCAAGCAAGTTCAAATAGTTTTGGTTCACTCCCAATTCTTTTATTACCTTATTTTCTTTTCTATTTGGAAGGACATCTCATTCCCTCTGTAGTTGTACCTCGCTTCTTTTCTATTGAATAAATTTTACTTTAAAAATGAAGAAAATAGAAAGACATGGCCAGCTGAACTGGGAGTGAAGTTCTATACTGGTACAAGGAATCAAACAACAACAATAATACTTTTTACGAGAGTTATTGCAGATTGAAAGAGGTTTTGTTTCACATATAAGAATCTTTTATTCAAAACTAATTATAGCACACAAGAGTTGACAAAAACTTAAATTCTAATATACCTCTTTTCGATTACATCAAAGAGTTGACCGTATTCTCCATTTACATCATAGGGGACATAATCTGAATCTTCTTTGGCCAGTAACCTTTTGTATTCTTCATAAAAGATATATTTAACAGCTGAAACCTCCGATTCCTGCCAATGAGAGAAAATCCCCACAAAAAAGATCAGGAAAAATTAAGATAAAATAAGTCATGCATGCACCAAGAAAGGCATAAAGGACATGAGAGTAATGGAATTAGATTAGCACATCAATTAAATATCTTTTGTCTACAATCAACCATGTAGAGATAGTATATACTGCCAGCCCATTATTGACTTACAGACAACCACCCTGAGAATTACAATGCCATCAATGCATCTAACGGAATTTAATCAACACAAGACATAAAAGAACACAAACAGAAGTGAAAATAATGAAAATATAATCAATAAAGCCACATGACTATGAATGATCTATTGCATAAGTCTTCTTGCATTGTCAAAATTGTTTAATTGAGTTTCACCAAAGATGTTAAACATTTATGCAACTGATGTTATAAATATTTTTTTCTGGACTAGAATATCATGGAGTTTAAAAGTAACTCCTATGTGCCAAAGAGTTAATTAAAATGAAACAATCAAACAAAAAGAACTATATCCAATATAGTTCACAGATTACTCTAAATTCAATCACTAAGACAGAATTAAAAGACATAAATAGACATTAAACAAGAATAGATACCAAGATATAAATAGACATTAAACAAGAATAGATAGCAAGATATGACCAGAAAAACTCAAGTTCTATTCTATCTCAGTATATAAATCTAGTAATTAGACTCAAATCACGGATTACAGAACAGAAACTTTAAAATAAAACTAAGTCATAAAAAATATGCAATGATCACAAATGTCATACCTTTAAACTGAATTCTAGTACTTCTAAAACAAGTTAAATTTGTCAAATAATGAAATGCTATAAAGGCTGGTTCCATAATCAAATAAAGGCCACTTATTATGTCTCTCAATGAGATCTAAAAAGTCCAATTTGAAACAACTTACACATCCTCACCTGAAGTGCAAAGGCTTCCAGAGGTATAGGATCAAGAGTTGTTACCAGATACACATCATTAAATTCGTTATTGATGTATTTTCCATCATTTATGACACTGCATTCCATATTTAAAGATCATATTAGCTAGTCCACAGATAAAATAGGAGAGAAATACACTCATTGAAGATAAAAATCTTATATGCTACAATAACAGAAACACAAATTAACTTGACAGTCTCCTTCATATGCGGAAGAGACTCCACAATACGTTTAAACAGACCCTCAATTGAAAGGAAAATCAGAGGGTGTTTACTTTTTCTTCCACTTTTAAATTCAGTGCATTTGTTTTCATATTCAGTTTTCAATTTTGTGAGAAGCAAACTAAAAAAGGAAATTTTAAAAATGGAAAACAGCCTAAAAGCAATAGCATTTACGAAATGATAATTATAAAATAATAAAAAATTAAATAAATATAAAAACAAGACTTTAACTTTTTGCGAAATACAGAAATACATCATATACTACTTACCTGTGCTGGAGGTAAATAAATATCAATTCAAATGCATCCTTGGGGAGGATTACACCCAACTCTTCTTCAAGCTCTCTCCTGAAAAATTAGTCACACAACAACACCAGACTTGATTAGCAGTACAGTCTCTTTCTACTCAACATTCTGAATAATCATACTTTGGTGCAAAATAACCGTAATTTCATGCAATTTGAGAATGCAGGTAGGTCTGATGTTAGAATAAAAAATGTCAACTATGCTTATCTTAATATAGGGGTAACCATTGCTGTGGGAGTATAAATTCATTAATTAGGGATAGCAGATACAATTTAATGGGAACATCCTGAGTGTCTATGGGTTAAGTGTAAACCGATGGAGCGGCCATGGATGGCTTCTTGAGAGGAGCATGTAGTAACCTCATTTTGGATTATGGAGCTGCTATAATTGGTTGCTTTTCTATTGGTGAACACCTTGCCTTTTGAGCACGGGAATTTTGCCATTGTGAATGCTATTGAAATTGCTCATCCCAAAAAATGGTAAGTATTTACTACTTTTACTATTGTTCCTGTTGTATAAAAACTAACAAAATCACGAATAGTATTTCCTGAGACGAGTAGTTTTATTGTCCTTAAAAACTTATTCGCAGTGTATTGCACAAGTTTCCCAGAATACTGCAAGAACTTCTCGAATTGTATTCAAAGATCTCAAAACTAGCAAGAAAATTTGATAAGAGTTAATACATAGGATAAATTTTAGGAAAAGAAAAGAGAAAAAGAATGAAACTAAGAGAATGAGAGAAGAGAATTTTATGATGGATTGGAATGGAGGAAGAGCTCTATTTATAGAGCTAGGGAAGAATAGAAAAAGAAAATGTTTGACCGTTGCATCAGTTAAGGAACGTTGCCATTGGAACGTTGCCAAAAGAAAAGGATCGTTGCACTGATGAACGTTAGGCGACGTCTCTTTTGCAATAATATAATATTATTACAACAGTTCCTTGAAGCCTTTTGAATAGATGACTAAATGTATGGTTCTTAAGGAGATGAGTTTTAAAGTTTCACATGATACAGAAAGGGTAATAGATGTGCAGACTTACTTACAGCACAAGGTATTAAATATCATATTGATAGTTGGTAGAATGTTATGCCTTCCTTTCTTAGTATTGATGTTTTTAAGGACAGACATAATTTACCTTTTAATATATAACTAAACAAATACAGTAGCAACCCGCAGTCAATTTGGTTTAGTTACTCCAGTACCATCAGTCAATTTGATATTAACTCCTAAAACTAGCGCACGTCTAGGATCATGCCTTTCAAAGGTCATGAACTAAATTTCTTCTTTCATTTGTGTATCAAATCACATAAAAGACGGGAAAGCATGAAAGAGTTGCTTCTATTGAGTAACTAAATTAGCTGCCAAAGACAACATAACTAAACCTACTTGTTCATATCATCAAATACCAAATTGACTTCTCATGTAATGCACACAATACTAGGGGTCGTGATTAGAAAAGCATTTCCTGTTTTCACGTTGTTTTCTATTCTCTGAAATTTACACAGAAAAAAGGTTAAATGAGAAAACAAAACCAAAAGCAATATTCAATTTATATTTCACCGTTTCCTGTCCAGATTCTTAAACACGAAACAATCTGGAAAAAACAGAACAGAACGTTTTCCCCAACGACAAAATTAATGTTGTCCAACGAGATTTGAAGTTTAGCATAGTAATACGCCACGACATTTAAAGAAATAGTTTCCTATAGTGATTATCGAGATGAAACTTATTCTCATTTAAAAAAAAAACAGCAACAGAACGTATTTTCCGGTATGCAAGTCCTGTGCTCTCTCCAACCAAACACGAAACGATCGGTAATTTGACAATGCAGAGTACCTAGCAGTGATTAGCGACGAATCGCCAGCGGATATGTGACCGGCGCTGGAGATGTCCCAAAGATCAGGCCAAGAGTCCTTGCACGAGGCGCGGCGTTGGAGGAGCAGCTCCTGCGTCCGCTCCGCGAATAGCCACACGTGAACGGCGCGGTGGTAGTCGCCGTTGCGATGCACATCTCCCCTGAACACAAACGCCCACACACACAAATGCAAGCGTTGTTATTTCGCACGCGAATCTGAGGAACTGTGGCGAAGAATGATTGAGTTCGCGATTACCTGGGCTTGGAAACACCGGTTTTGAGACCGGTTTTGGTTAGAACGTCAAGGTGTTCCACTGCTTGCTGCTGCATCTCAGAGTGTTGTTGAATGAAATTCGGCGGTGCCGAGTGTTAGTGAGGGAGTCAACTATAAATCTGCGGAACGTGAAATCGGAACGGAATCAGTAACATGTACTTTTCAATCTTATCATGTCTTATCTTTTCCTTTTTCTCACCTGTCTTCTTATCATTCTGCAATGGTATTATTATATTACTCCATCTTTCTCGAATGATTTCTTTTTAATAAATAATTTTAATCTGTGATTTTTAAATTTTAAGATAACATAATTTTTATTTTAATTAATTAATATAAAAAGAGAAAATTATTTATGATAAAAATAAAAATACAATGATATATGAGTATTATTGAAATAAAAAAATTATAATATATTCTTTAGTTTATATTATATAATTTACATTTTTATAAAAGATTAACTTTCCTTTCTTTGTCCGTATTAAGTTATTAATAATGAGAATAAATTAAATATATTGGTAATATTATTTTAAAAGTCATGAAAATAATGTAAATTAATTATTTTTATTAATGTAAATAATTATGTTAAAGTGTTTTATATCAAGGACAGAAGAAATATAAAAAATATATATACTTAATCTTAATTATAAAAATGATTATTTTTAATATGGGAAACAACTTATTTTCAAATATACTATTTTGTAAATTTCCTTTTATCTTTTTAATCTTTTGTGAAAGTTATTCATTAGAATTCAATCATCCTTAAAAAAGGTGCATCACTACTTAATGCATTCAAACATTGTTATGAAATCCAGATCAAATTAGGATTTGGTTTGATTGATGGTAGGTAAATTAAATCCGGTTGATATTCAAAGAGAAAATGTAATTAATTTAGTTTGATGTGTTCAAGTAAATTTCAAACTTGGTGATTAAGTTGGTCTGAGCCGACTTTTCTCAGTTTTAAGCTTTTTAATTTTTTAATATATATATATATATATATATATATACTATTTATCATTTAAATTTATTTATGGAATTATGTTGCTTATTTATTTATTTTAAAATTTATATTATTAAAAAATTATCTTAAACATTAACTATTTTACAAAAATTATTTATAAAAATTAAAATATGGTACCAAATTATCTCAAAATTTATTTATTATTTCTTATATTAATACATTATTGTGTAAAAAATTATATTTAAATAAGTCTATATGTTTTTAGTGTTAACTAAGTAACACAACGGTATCACCGAGTTAATCGGCTGGCTCGTTTTCACGTTGTCAATAGTACAAAAACAGCTTATTACGTCGATTATTTTTGGTTTTTAACGATGAATTCGAGTTCGACGTCATATCTAGTGACGTAATTTTTATGTCAAACATTACTGGGCGACGATACTCGAACAATTTGATGTCGAATGGATAGTAAATTGACGTAATCTTAACGTCGATTTTGTACAACAACGTGACGTTACGTCGACTAGTAAAGAGTTTGACGTCCAATATTTGAATAAATATTTATATTTATAGTAAGATTTCTCGTCTCATGTACGGGGAACTGACGTAAAGTTGACGTCGTTGTGGAAGATATTTGACGTAATGTTCACGTTGAAGTTCAAAGTGGACGTCAATTTTTGAGTAATATTTGAATAAATATTTATTTTTGAAGGAATATTTGACGTCACGTATAAGGGGAAATGACGTAAGGTTAACGTCGAACTTGTCGATATGTGACATTACTATCGTTGAGCCGTAGCGATTCTCACCCAGCGTTGCATTATTATCGTTATCCACTGCATTATATGAACGTCATTCAATGCATCGTTCGACGTTAAGATGCATATATGAACGTCGAACAGTGTATAATTCGACGTCCAATATTTGAATAAATATTTATATTTATAGTAAGATTTGTCGTCTCAGGTACGGGGGAACTGGCGTAAAGTTGACGTCGCTATGGAAGATATTTGACGTAATGTTCACGTCGAAGTTCAAAGTGGACGTCAATTTTTGAGTAATATTTGAATAAATATTTATATTTGAAGAAATATTTGACGTCACATGTAAGGGGAAAAGACGTAAGGTTAACGTCGAACTTGTCGATATTGACGTTACTATCGTTGAGCCGTACAGATTCTCGCCCAGCGTTGCATTATTATCGTTATCCACTGTATTATATGAACGGCATTCAGTGCATTGTTCGACGTTAAGATACCTATATGAACGTCGAACAGTGTATAATTCGACGTCTAATATTTGAATAAATATTTATATTTATAGTAAGATTTGTCGTCTCATGTACGGGGGAACTAACGTAAAGTTGACGTCGCTGTGGAAGATATTTGACGTAATGTTCACGTCAAAGTTCAAAGTGGACGTCAATTTTTGAGTAATATTTGAATAAATATTTATATTTAAAGAAATATTTGAATAAATATTTATATTTAAAGAAATATTTGATGTCACGTATAAGGGGAAAGGACGTAAGGTTAATGTCGAACTTGTTGATATGTGACGTTACTATCGCTGAGCCGCAGAGATTTGTTAGCAAAATGATGAAGATGAAGTTTTGATGATATCTAAATCAAGTCAAAAACAACCAAGACTCATGAAGAATGATTTTTGAAGACTTGTAACTTTTGTAATAACTGTATGAACATAGGAAATTAGTGGTTTTATGTATGCATTCAAAAGTGATGTAAAAATGAACCAAGAGCAAAAACTGTGCAGTGCTAACCGATTAACAAGGGTATCTAATCGATTAGCGTTAATCGATTAACAAAGGTAAATAATCGATTGTTCCAGAGACGAATGGAGAAGCACAACAATGCATGCTAATCGATTAACAAGGGCTGTTAATCGATTAGCAGAGGCTGTTAATCGATTAACAAAGTGACCGTTTGAAAAACTAGTCGTTGTTGAGCCGTTGGACTATCCGTTGTTTTGTCTTTTAGTGACTAATCGATTAACAACTTAAGTTAATCGATTAACACAGTGAGAAAGGCTGAAAACGAAAAATGGAAGAGCCTTTGGATGAGTCTATAAATAGACTCTCATTTCCTCTTAAGATCATGAACAGAAACTCTTCCCTTGTGCTCAAATACTCAGAAACTCTTGAGAATTGTGTGCTCTTGCTCAGCTAAGGAAACTTTGTCTGTAGAGTTGGTGAAATACTGCTACGGTGATAGAGGAATAGCTGGTTCATCCTTGGTGTATCTAAGGAAGTGTTCGGAAGAGGAAGTCATCCTTCGTGAAGTATTCGGAGGAAGTGTTTCATCCTTTGTGAAGATTCAAAGGAGGTGTTGGTTCATCTCTTGTGGCATCAAGAGAGGTGCTTTCTAAACTTTTACAAATTGTATCTGTGTGATTATAGTTTGTAATTGTTTTGTGATTAGTGAATTGTTTATCTTGTTTTGAGATAAGCGACTAGACGTAGGATTGGTAAGATCCGAACCAGGATAAAATCATCTGTGCAAATTTCTCTCAACCTTACTCTATTTTATTGTTATTATTAATTGCTAAGTAAGTTTAATTGAGTAGAAATTTTTAAGGCACACGTTTTTAGTAAGAACCAATTCACCCCCCCTCTTGGTTTGTTGTTCCACGCTAACCCATCCGCTGCAGCCGCTCTGACAAGATTCTCGCCCAGCGTTGCATTATTATCGTTATCCACTACATTATATGAACGTCATACAGTGCATTGTTCGACGGTAAGATACATATATGAATTTCGAACAATGTATAATTTGACGTTACCGTCAGTGTTTTTTTTTTTTAAATTTGATTCGTTTTAGCTCATTTAACCAAACCTGAAATACAGAAACCAGTTTTCGAATTCATATATATTCACAAAATTAATTAATTTAAACCATGCTATCATCAATTCCAATTAAATAGTAAAACTAAAAGACGCTAATGCTATCATAAAAACTTAAAAGAACCCAGTTTCCATTCATCTATTCACAATATTCATCTATTCACAATAATCTATTCACAATTTAAAAGTTGCACAAGTAAGCAAATGCTACTATCATGAAAGGAAAAACCTAAAGCTATAGCTATTTAAAATGTTTATTCAAATATCATGCCTAATCCTCTCTTATCGTCTTTATTACTGCATTGGACAATGAAGAGGTAGTGTTGAACCACTACAAAATCAAGGAAACTTTACTATTATATTCATTTTATTGTCAAAAGTTTATTGATATTTGTATGATTTTCAAATGTAAATTTCTACCTTAGTCCATTCCCCTCTGATTTCTGCTCGGATGATTGCCTTTGTCAATGACATGATGTAGTAGCCACATGCCCAGGAATCATTCTGCTTATTACACTAAATATGTGAAAGAACTTAGTCAAATGTAATGGTTTAAATTTGACTACTAAAATTAAAGGTTAAAGATCAATGCATTCCAACCTTAGGATATATAATTTCAAGTTGTTGTCCTCTGGTCCTAGTCACAACTCTAAACAAATTTGAAACATTTGAAAACATTAGAAACATAAGTTAATATATTAATATCATAATGAATTGATAAGAATGAATGTAATACTTACGTTTGTATCAAGGACTTCAACTCCGCTTTCATCTTCCTATGAAGAGAACAAAACCATACAACTTGTGCTTTTTTTGGAATGATCACCATGAGTTGCCAATGGCCCCTATCATGTACCGGCAACTAGTGAGTTTATTGATTAAAATTTGATAAAAGTTGACAATATTGGGAAATACATATGCATCAATGTATGGCGCGATATATATCTCTCTGTTAGACTCAATCATCCATGTTTTTCAATATATGATTTTCTGGAATCTAAAGTGTTTCCAGATGGTTGAATGGTCTGAGGTTCAAGAAAACCATAAACTGGCGCCCAACCTGATTCCACTATGATGGTGTCCATGTACCTATAGGAATAAAGTTAAGTATATTTATTAAAAAGTAATAATACTAATATACAAATTGGAAAATAACAAATAAAAAACTTACATGCACCATAGTTGTATGCATGCAATGTTCAACATTTTTTCTCCACCAATGATCTCAAATGCATCATCGAAATTAATATACAATGGAACATGGCACTTGAGGCCAAATGTTCTTAACTCCCACAACAGCTCTACCGGTCCTTTTCTCAACTTATTTAATCTCGAGGTCAATATCGATAGAGGATCATCGTCTTCTGCTTCCTCACGAGCCGCATTCACAGATTGAGCCATTGGTTGTTTCTCAAGACGGTAGACCTGCAACTCACATTTACAAAAGTTAGGCATCATTTAATTATAATTTGAAGATTTAAGATAATAAAAAGAAGAATATAATATCGTTGGTGGGCCAAAATATGGCATCATCATAGCCTTAGGCCACGCTATAAATGTGCCTTATGCGTTCACCCATGCGTTCCTATAATTTGACTTGCACCTGTTGCCTAATGCTACTAACCATTTCCTGAGTCACAGCCTCTGTGTTTCATGGTTTAGGGCCAAAGTAGTCCCTCAATCTAGTAGCTCCTCCAACAGCACGCACACGACCTGGACGGTCTAACCGACCTGTGGCTGCTACTAGGAGGTCCTCCCTACCTTGTGCCAAAAATGTGCCTTGAGTTGTGGGTCAACCAATCCATCATGCATATCAAAATGAAGTTAGACACATTAAAAAGTTTGTTACATAATTTTTTTATGAACTATGGTAATTAGTTAAAAGTTTCCACTTACAATTCTCTAGGATATCTCCTAAGCAGACTGGGATGTAAACTGGTCATTTCCAGGTTGTCTAGGACCCGATATCATCATAGACAACATCATGTATTTTCTCTTCATGCACAACATAGGAGATAGATTGTAAATCATCAAAATAACTGGCCATGAACTATGTTTGCTACTTAAGTTGCTATAAGGATTCATACCATCGGTAGCAAGTGCAAGTCTGAAATTTCTTGGCTCTGCACTAAATTCGGGAAATGTGCCATCAATGTTCTTAAGACTATGATATAAATGAGCTCTTCCAAAATTTTCTTCGCCAACGTCTTGCACCATTTAATCTAAGTGATCACTCATCCATTCGTCGACATAATCCGAACCTCTTAAAGTTGTTGGCTTATATAATACTTCCTCATGCCAAGTCCAAACTGTATAACTTCTCATTATTCCATAGATGAACAGATGATCACGGATGTTGTCCAAGTCTTCACATACTTGATTAAGACAACGAACACAAGGGCAAAAATATTCCCCGTTCACTGGTTTTGCGTGTTCTTTAACATATTGTATGAACTTAGAAACCCCTCGCTCATACTCTTCACTAATACGACGCTGATGAATCCATCTTCGATCCATACTACTACACTAAAAGCAAAGAATCCACTGAAAAAAAAAACTAACTTACGTAGAGAACCAAAAATAAATACCTATCATACGTTGAAGGAAAAAAAACTATCATAGTATACGTACACGAACACAAATATTTATCGTTATACATATATCATACGTCCAGAATTGACAAACACAACACAAACACGAACACATATATCATACGTAAGAGATATTAAAGGAAAAAAAACCAAACTTGAAATGGTGTCACTGGAGAAGATGACAAAGTTCGCTGACCACGAACGAACACAAATATCATACGTTGAAGGAAAAGAAAACTATCATAGTATCGTTATACATATATATATATATATCATACGTCCAGAATCGACAAACACAACACAAACACGAGCACATACATCATACATAAGAGTATTTTAAGGAAAAAAAAATACTTGAAATGGTGTTACTGGAGAAGATGATGAAGTTCGTTGACCACGTACGAAAAACAGCCTAAAGATAAACAAAAAACAATTGGTCAACCTTATAAATGAGTGATGAGTGCATATTTATGCCCACATTTATGCTTTAAAGTTAAATTTTTTGATGAGATTCATGTGCTTAAATGATTGATTTAAAGTGAATTTGTGATGATTGGAATTGTTACGTTTGAGAATTAAAGAGACGTAAAAAGCGAGTTTTAGCGCATAAATTATTCTTGGATTTTCTAATATTTATTTGTGTAGCTGAAATTAAAGCTTTATTGGTCTAAATTACAAATTAAGGCCCAAAATCAGGTTTTATTTGGAAAATAATGTATAGATGGGCCAAACAGGCAACTTTTACCCTTGCACCTCCCAATTTTCCTACATACACCCCTCTTCTCTTAACCAGGCCCAATACTAAGCCAAACAGTAACCTTATTCTAAATACACCTCCTAAATTTCCCTACCTATACCCCTCCTAAGCTAAACTCCACCGGATTATGCCAGATGTCCAAATCCTCTACACACAGATCTAACCATTAAGAAATTGCCACGTCATTAATCCTCTGCACACCAAATAGACCAACCACATGCTACCACATCATTCCCCTCTGCCACATCATCATCTTCTTTCCAGAAACCCTAATTCCCAAATCCAAACCCTAGGTCATGCACAGCTGCCGCCAATAGCCACCAGCAACCACCTTGTCGTCGCGCCACTACAGACCACCACCAACCTTGTCGTCAACATTCATCGCGCCACCACACCATCCGCAACCATGCTGCACCACCTTCGTCGGACCATGCCGCCGTGAAGCTGCCGTTATCGCGAGACCAGACGCGAGTTCTTCGCCTTCATCAAATCGCGAAGCCTTCTCCTCCATCCTTTCCACTACGCCACCGTCTCCACCATCAACACTCAGACGCGAGTTCTTTTCCGCCACCATGTCGCCAGCCACCATCATCTTCATCGCGACAGAGAGCATTTCTTCTTCCACTACCTACAAAGCAAACACAGAGAACCAGAGGCAGCCATTGACGCACCCGAACTGCTCCTCCATTCGCGAAACACCACCATTGAGAGAACCTCCTCGTATGTTCGTCATCTCCTTCACCAACGCTCGCCTTCAATTTCGAAACCTGCAAGAACCCTAACCAGATCCATCATCCTCACGCACAGACCAGCAAACAAAACCCAGAAACAGAGGCAGAACCTCGTGACGGCGTTGGAGGAGACCTTTCTCCTTTTCCCCAATCTGGAAAACCCTAATTTTGGGTAGGGAGGAGCCTGACACGTGTCAAGACCCCATTGATGCGTCATTTTTTAATCAAAGGTGGTCAATTCTGTTGGAATCTGGTCAAGGATTGGTCAACAGGGGTCTTTGTGCAATTTTGGAGAATTCAGAAGGGGCTAAAGTGCAGATAGAGGAAATTTCAGGGCATTTGTGTAATTTTGGAAAGTTAGAAAAGATAAAAGATAAAATTCAGTTGTTGAATTAATTTAATTTGGGAATATCAACAAAAAATATCTTCCAAATAATGTTATAATTATCTAAATCTTTTAGTTATTTGGAAGATATAAGATAAAAGATTCTGTCAACTGAACATTCAGAGTCCAAGCCTAATCAAACCCTGTATAAAGAGACCCAGGGGAGACTTCACTTCATTCATTCATTCTCTCATACTCCTCTTACTTTTCTTTCATCTTGTATTCAACTCCATTCATGGAGAGCTAAGCATCTAGGGCTATTCTGCTGTAATTCCATTATGGATTCTGAGGTTACGTTAAGTTAATGCAATTATTTATTTTGATTATTGATTTAAGTTGTTCTCTCTCTATGTCTTTCATCTCTCTATCTTGTTAAAAGTAAAGATTTTTGCGTCATAATGTGTTTGAATCTACATGCATATTGATTATATGAGTTTTAGGGTTTCTAGGTTTAATTGAGAATCTACTTTGATTTAATTTAGGAACTTTCATATGATTAAATGGTTTTTACTATCAATTGAGAATGTACTTTGGTTGGTTGTAATAATTTCAACTATAATCAATTGAGAATTTACTTTGATTGCTTAACTTTTAACTTGGTTAGGAGATTTAAGAATAGACATGATTAAACACAATATAATTTGATTGAGAATGGATATTGGTTGAATTTATTGTGAATAATTGATGACAAATTTATGAACACCGAAAAACGTCGCCAAAAACTTGTTTAACCCTCGGCAAGTGTGATCGAATCGTATCAAGTAATAAACTTGGTAAGACCAAGTATCGTTCTCCCAAAGGACTAACGACCTAGTTAGTTATATGATTTCTTGATTATTTAAGACTTGTGAACAAATTGTTATAAGTTTCAAATGCAAAAGACAAAAAGTAAACATGTATGCATGTGATGATCAATGGGAAAGAAGAACACAAACACTGAACGAATTATATGGATGAGTATGTTGTTGGGGTAATCAATTTCATCTTATCCACTCTCATATATTTTAGGAATTCATCATTCTTTTCATCAATGTTAATGCCACTCTCTAAATTACCTTAAACTCGATGTCTTGGCGAAGAAAGCCTAATCATAATTACTAGTTTACAATGTCTTGTCTCCCTAGAAATTAATCATGCATTATAGTGAACGGAAGCTTAACGACAACCAACCATCATACTCCTATGTCTAGGTTTATACTGTTGTTGGAAGAGTTTCCCCGGATCTAGATTTTACCGTATGTGTCCATATCAATAAAACCAATAATCATGACATCGAATGAGTTAAACAATGCATGCTTTGAGCAAAGAGGAAAAACCCTAACTAATGATGAAAGAAAGCATGTATCATAGATATGATGTTTAAACACAAAATTCCATATATGAGAGCCTCAAAAGATTACATTGATTGCCCAACAACAAGAAGAGTTTAGTTCACCATATTCATGGTGAAACTAGATGAAATACAATGAAATAGTGAAAGATAGAACCCTAGAAAGTTGAGTAGGTAGCCTTAGCATCCAAAATCTTCCTCCAAGGGGTGGAAAGGTGTGTGTTTGCTTCGTACTCTGCCAAAGATACAAATCCTAGAAAGTCCTAAAGCTTATATACTATTCTAAATATTACAGAAAAGTGGGCCTAAGCCCAAAATAATGGCGCTCAGCGGTAAACTACCGCTCAACGATAAGTGCGTGTGTTGAGTTCTTCCCCTCTGCTGCACTTTCACCCCTCAGTGGAGCCAACGGGTGTTCATTAGTGCCGCTCAGCGATAAACTGGCGTTGAGCGGTACTTGCGGCTTCTCTTCTTTTGCACTTTTTGAGTTCTTTTCTGATTCCATCTCTATCCTTCTTCACTTCTTTCATCAAATTCACCTTAAAACCTCCATAAAACACTGAAATCAAGCATAAACCTGTCCAACTCTCTTATTTCCAAAAATATAAACAAAAGCATGATTCCAAGCTAGTTTCTAAGTGTTAAAGGTTGCTTTTAGTATCAATTTTAAGCATGAAAATAACAGTTTTTCAACTATTATCAATAATCTAGAAAGGTTTTCCATTTGATTGAGAATTTACTTTGGTTAAATGCATGATTGCCCTCAAATTAATTAAGAATGTACTTTAATTAATTTGAAACTTAAACAATAATCAATTGAACAATTATCCGTGAATAACCGATGATGAATCTATCTTGGAAAAGCAGTGGAATTAGCCTATTTAATCGTAACTGTTTCTTATTTGTTCTTTAAACATTCTCCAAACATTACTTTTATTCCTCAGCATTGCATTCATAAGATTGAAATATTGAAAGGCAATTCCGTATTCATTGGGAGACGACTCAAGGTTACTTTAACCCTATCTACTTTCTTGAATACTACTTGGCAATACTGAAGTTTCCTTGAAAAGTAGTATTAGTTTGATAGCTTCAACGACAGCTTATCAATGAGAACCAAATGACATTACTAAGACAGAAACGACTTAAAAATAACCTTCTTTCTTTATCGCAGTCATCCACCAAGAAGAAATTCAAGCAGAAATGGAACCGCGAACAAACAGTGAGACTGTGTTATGTTTTTACAAATAAATTTCACGTCGAATACAATACAAATTTGACGTTATATTTAAAAAAAACGTCGAAGCCCTAAATCATTCGACATTTTCTCTTAAAACAGCATGCCTCTTTTTATTGATTTTTTTCTTATAAATTGCAAAGGTTATGTCGAATTTGAAGGGGCTTAGACGTAGAATTGGAAGCCAAAAGTTTCTACCTTTTTAATTCTTTTTACTTTTTTCTTTTACACACGAGAGCATTAATAGAACGTCGAATTTTGTTGGAATTCGACGTTTTCTTCTTCTGCCAGTATCAAAAAGTACCCTACTTTCGGATCTTTTTTCTCTTCTCCCCTCCCATAGAACATCAAAGGTTGCGGGGCTGGGATGTGAAGGGAATTGAAGTAGTTGGGAGCATTAATGGTGTGCTTAATAGAACGTCGTATTCGATGGGGCTTCGACGTTTTTTTCTTCCGCCAATAGCAAAATGTGGCGCTCTTATGATTCTTTTTTCTTTAAAATCAGATTTGTTCTTTTTACTTCTTCCTTAATTGATTCAAGTTAGCAGTGTACTGAAATTTACACTTTTAAACCAGTGATTAGTTTTTTATCAATATTAGAACTGCATAATCTTCTCTTCTCAACTAGATTGAGGGTTAGTCCACACACAATGCAATCAACATTCACAATTCACATATCGTTTACTAAAATAAATCTTCATTTCATTTCAAAATAAAACCGAAAGCAGTACATAAAACCAGAGGTGACTTAATAGCCATGATTACAAAATATGAAAACAAAACATAGAAAAGTAGTCCCTATTCTTATGAAGAAGATTCCATTCAATCTTCCTTAGTTGACTCATCATAAGAATCTTCAGTTTCAAAGCCAATGCCATTCTTGTTTCCCTTCTTCTCCCGTCTGAAAATAGTATCTTCAACTCTCTCATCCCTTTCAGACTTCTTCCTAAATTGATCAACAACATATTTCTCAAAATCAGTTTGTGGAATGAAGGCAGTATGATCTACATGAGGAGTAGGTGTACTTCTAACAATTAGCTCATCTCTGAAGAACCATCCATTCATAGTCCTTTCTAGCCCAATAGAAAATAGACGTAGTATACAAATTTCTTGTGACTTGTTGCACAGAAGTCTGTCTTCTTGAGATACATCTACTCCTTGGAGTTTCAGCACCTTGCTGATAAATACTCCATATGGCAATTTCTGTGCGTATTTATCACCTGCAACGATCATATGGTCTTCTAGTACCGCAACCCAGTTGGTTGGGATTCTAGTCTTGATAGAATTCAACAAAAATACATCTTCTGTTAACATTCTATCCTCGAAAAATCTTCCAGGCAGCAGTAGCCAAGTAAGGACATAAGGGATCAGTTTGTCCTTCTTGTTTAAGCCATCATGTAGGTACTGCTTATCCACCTTGTACCTTCGAGGATATCTTAAGCAGATTATATATATAACTCTCTTTGGTATCCATCTGTTTGAATCAGAATCACGGATATGAGAATCCAAACCCTCAGCTTTCAGTCCAGCAACATATGACCAAACATTATCGTCAATAGTAATGTTAACACCTTTTACCCTTGAGTGAATGACCCCATTTAGAGCCCTGAGGTTTAAGTAGAAAACCTCTACCAAATTTGGATAGCAATCTCCTTTCATTTGGACAAAATCAGTAAGCCCTTGATATGCAATCCATTCTTGAAAAAGGAACCCTTCTTTCTTGAAAAATTGCAGGTCCAAATACTTGTGAGGAACTACAAATTTTATATGTCTCCAGTATAAAAACGTTCCTAGGGTCTCTTCATCACTTATCCATCCAGATGGGTTTACATTTCTTGTAACCCGAGCAACCTTCTCTTTTCTTCGTGATGATGATGAAGAAGCCATGTCTGAATAGAATTCTCGTAACATCTTTCACAATCTAGTGTTTTTAATTTCTAAATAATACAAACGATACGTCGAATTCTACTGGGCTTCGACGTATTAATTGTCAGTCAGAAGACTGAAAAAACACATGTGATACGTCAAATTCTACGGATATACGACGTTTTCTTCTTCAGACTCCCGCCCTTTTGTTTCCTTTTTTCCTTTAAACCTCCCATAACCTCCCGTTACCATTATATTTTAAAATATGATTTACATATTTTTTAAAAATTTTATTTTATAAATTTAGTGTAAATTTATCTTCTAATATTTACATGTTATAAAATATAAGAAAGATTTGTGGGTCAAATTTAAAGAGAATAAAACATAATTTCTTTAAAATATTATTATAATTTCATATGGAAAATAATAATAGTAATAATTTATAAGAATTAAGTTTATACATCAGAATAATTAAAATCATAATAAATATTATTATATTATTAAAAGTTATGTGAAATGAATGTTCTTTTAACATAGTCTACATCGTAAATAATTTTTTTTTATTAGATTCAACAACATTCCCAAACCTTATATTTCTTTCCTCTCCTTTAAAAGTTTTATGATAAAGATAGGTATGATTATGGTAAAAGACCTTAATTTATTTTTAAAAAATAATACTTTAAATTTCAATAACAATTAAGTTGAGTGATAAAGTGAAGGTTAAGATAAATTATATTGTGGACAAAAATTGAGATAGGAAGGTGTATAGAAAAAATTGAAACAAGTTAACAATTGAGATGCATCAAACCAATAGCCAAAGATCTAGAAGAGACAACGTGTATCGAGAATAGTCAGGTTGTATCGAAGTCCAAGACTCGTCCTGAATTAAGGGTCAAGACAGACCGATCTAGGCCAAAAATTAACACAGAATGGGTTGGGTCGAAGATTAAGGCAAGTTAAGTTTGACTAACGGTCGAGACTGGTTGAGCCAAACTGAATGATGGGATGTGTTGATTCAAGCTAAAGGTCAAGATATACTAACATAAGTTGAAGGTCGACCAAATGCCATTGGACTATCTTTTAGGGTTTCTTAGGTGCCTTAAACATTTATGCCTTAAGCATTTGGCAGAATTCGACCACAACCAAATTTTTGTTAAGGACCATGATATGATAACAACCTTTTGACAATAGCCAAAGATCGAGAAGAGACAGCATGTATCGAGAATAGTCAGGTTGTATCAAAGTCCAAGACTTGTCCTGAATTAAAGGTTAAGACAGACCGATCTGGGCTGTCACTATTTTATTGGTCTGTATATTTGAAACAAACCAATCACGAGCAACCACATAAGCAGTTATAAAAGAGTCGAATGTAGAAGGTCGATGACGATAAAAATTCAAACAAACTCTTAGACCTTTTATTTGGTCACATTCAAATAAATTACTTTGAAAAATTTAATAGTTATAATAAGTAATTAGTATAAATGATTAAGCTTTAAAAAATACTACGATTAACATTATTAGAAAAAACATCCCTCTCATGCATTATTTGCTTGCATTTTAGTATTTTAACAAACACATGTATCAATATCCAGCCATGTTGTCATTAATGTCACCATAAATAATCAGTAAAAGCTCATTTGCATTTCTTTATTAACACTTGATAACAGTTGAAAAACAGTTATTTTTATACTTAATTTTGACCTTAAAGACAACCTTTATGACTTAGAAATTAGCTTAGAATCATGCTTTTGCTTAAGTTTTGGAAATAAGAGAGTTGTATGGGTTTTATGCTTGGTTTTCCTTATTTTTGCAGGAATTAAAGATGAATTAGATGAAAGAAGTTGAAGTAGTGAGGAGCTGGACTCATGGAAGGAAGTAAAAATGCACAAAAGAGGAGTCGTAGGCACCGCTCAGCGCAAATATTGCCGCTGAGCGGCACTCTGAAGTCCCGCAGTCACCGTTGAGGGGCAAAACTACAGCTGAGCGTCAAAATAGAAGAACTGCACTTACCGCTGAGCGCTAATTACCGTTGAGCGTCATTTTTATTGGGCTTGGGCCAATTTTATGTGATTTTTACGAAGCTATATAAGGTTTTAGCCGAATTAGGGTTAGTATCTTTGGACAGAAAGAGGCGAAATCACTTGTTCTTCACCCCTTGGAGGAGGAATTTGGATGCTCAAGCTCTATTCTTCAACTTCTAGGGTTCTATCTTTCATTCTTTCATTGTTTTTCATCTAGTTTCACCATGTCTATGGTGAACTAAACCTTCATTGTTGTTGGGGAACCGATGTAATCCTTTGAAACTCTCATGTATTGAATTTGTTCTTTAATCTATATGCTTTCTTTCATTAGTTGTTAGGGTTTTTCTTCTATACTCTATGCATGCTTTGTTTAACTCATTCAATTGCATGATCATTGATGTTATTTGTATGGACACATATAAGTAAATCTAGAACTAAAGAAATTCTCCCAAGAGTAATATTTCCTAGACATATGGATAGGAGGATTGGTTGCCTTTAAGATTTTGTGCGAATGTAATGCATGAATAATTCCTAGGGAGACAAGACATTGTAAACTAGTGATTAGGAGTAGGCTTTCTTCACCGAGACATCGGGTTTAAGGTAAATTAGAAAGTGGCATTAACATTAATGAAGAAAGATGAATTCTTGAATACATGAGAGTGGATAGGATGAATCAGAAACACCAACAACATAATCATTCATATTCTACATCAACCATTTTTGCATCTTTCAATTCCATTGATCAAAACCTTGCATTCATGTTTATTTTTCATATTTCAAAAACAATATTTTCGGTTACAAGTCTAATTTAATCAACAAATCACATAACTGTCTAGGCCGTGAGTCCTTTGGGAAATGATATTTGGTCTTACCATTTTATTATTACTTGATACGATTCGATATACTTGCCGATGGTTAACAACACTTCGGCAAGTGTACCGAATCGTATCAAGTAATAATAAATGGTAAGACCAACTATCGTTTCCCTGGAGACTCACAGCCAAACAGTTATGTGATTTCTTGATTAAATAAGACTTGTAAACGAAATCATCGTGTTTATATTGCGAAGAATAAACATGAATGCAAGTGTTGATCAATTGGATTGAAAGATGCAAAAGTGATTGATGTAAAATATGAAATTATTATGTTGTTGGGGTTTCTGACTTCTCCTATCCACTCTCATGTATTTATGAATTCATCTTTCTTCATTAATGTTAATGTCACTTTCTAATTTACCTTAAACCCGATGTCTCGGTGAAGAAAGCCTAATTCTAATTACTAGTTCACAATGTCTTGTCTCCCTAGCAATTAATCATGCATTACATTCGCACAGAAGCTTAAAGTCAATCGATCCTCCTCATCCTATGTCTAGGTAATATTGCTTCCGGGAGAATTTCCTCAGTTCTAGATTTTCTCATATGTGTCCATAGTGACAAAATCAATAATCATGCAATTAAATGAGTTAAACAAAGCATGCATAAAGTAAAGAGGAAAAACCATAACAATTAATGAAGTAAAGCATATATAATCAAGAATCAATTCAATACATGAGAGTTTCAAAGGATTACATTGTTTTCCCAACAACAATGGAGGTTTAGTTCACCATAGACATGGTGAAACTAGATGAAAATAATGAAAAGAATGAAAGATAGAACCCTAAAAGTTGAAGATCGGAGCTTCCGCATCCAAAATCCGCCTCCGAGGGGTGAAAGGAGTGTATTTTCGCCTCTTTCTATCCAAAGATCTAAACCCTAGGTCGACTAAAACCTTAAATAGTTCATTAAAAATACAGAAAACAGGCCCAGGCCCAAGTCGACAATGCTAAGCGCCCCAAAATGGCGTTCAGCGGCAGGTACAGCAGTCAACTAGCGCTCGGCGGCACAAAACTGGCACTCAGCGCTACTTTTTCTACACTCTGGTTGACTGGTTGAATATTTAGTTAGGCGTGTGATTTCAAGAGTCTCTACTCTTGGTTGAATATTTAGTGAATGATTATCACTATTGAGTATTTGAGAGTAGCGTAGAGTGAATCATGCGTAAGTGGAACGTACCTTGCTTTCGGCCCTGACTTTGTATTTATAATTTACCTCATGGATCCTGAGCTGATATAAGCCCAATAAAATATAAACGGAATAAGATATAAACAAATTACCTGAAAATCTGGTTGGTTGTTTATAACCTGCTTTATCAATATCTTTAATTAGATGTTCTTTGATTATTTTATCATCTGCTGGACTGTTGACCCAACAATAGCTTAAGCGCTGGCCCAATTGCGGCCCAATCTTTGACCTGAGTAGATGGACCGATCGGTCTTAGTCACCAACCGCTCGGTTAATATTTCATACGATACAATACGTAAGAGTATGTCATAGTATACGTACACGAACACAATAAACTATCATATATCATACATCCAGAATCGATAAACACGAACACGTATATCATACGTAAGAGATATTGAAGGAAAAAGAAAACCAAACTTGAAATGGTGTCACTGAAGAAGATGACGAAGTTCACTGACAACGAACGAACACAAATATCATACGTTGAAGGAAAAAAAACTATCATAGTATCGTTATACATATAGATATCGTACGTCCAAAATCGACAAACCCAACACAAACACTAGCACATACATCATACGTAAGAGTATTTTAAGAAAAAAAAAACATACTTCAAATGGTGTCACTAGAGAAGATGATGAAGTTTGCTGACCCCGTACGAAAAACAGCCTAAAGATAAACGAAAAACAATTGGTCAACCTTAGAAATGAGAACCAAATGATATTACTAAGACAGAAACGACTTAAAAATAACCTTCTTTCTTTATCGCAATCGTCCACCAAGAAGAAAGTTCAAGCAGAAATGGAACTGCAAACAAACAGTGAGACTGTGTTTTGTTTTTACATACAATAAAAAAAATTCACGTCGCATACAACAAAAATTTGACGTTATGTTTAAAAACAACGTCGAAGTCCCAAACCATTCGATGTTTTCACATTAATAGAACGTCGAATTCTGTTGGATTTGACGTTTTGTTCTTCCGCCCAAAAGTACCATACTTTCGGATCTTTTTTCTTTTCTGCCCTCCCATAGGACGTCGAAGGCTGCCGGGCTGGGACCTGAAGGGAATTGAAGTCCTTGGGAGCATTAATTGTGTGCTTAATAGAACGTTGTATTCGATGGAGCTTCGACGTTTTTTTCTTCCGCCAATAGCAAAATGTGGCGCTCTTCTAAATCTTTTTTCTTTAAAATTAGACATGAAATTTTTTCTTTTTACTTCTTCCTTAATCGATTCAACTTAGCAGTGTACTGAAATTTGCACTTTTAAACCAATGATCAGTTTTTTATCAATATCAGAACTACATAATCTTCTCTTCTCAACTAGATTGAGGGTTAGTCCACATACAATGCAATCAACATTCACAATTCACATATCGTTTACTAAAATAAATCTTCATTTCATTTCAAAATAAAACCGAAGCTGTACATAAAACCAGAGGTTACTTAATGCCATGATTACAAAATATAAAAAAAAATCCACATAGAAAAGTAGTCCCTATTCTTTGACTGCAATCGATGCAAAAGTCTGGAGATTGTGTCAAATATTTGTGATCAATGACGTCCTATCTATTTATTTATCATAGAAATGTCTTTGTTTAGTCAGCAAGGAGATAATATCAGAATCCAAAGAGATTTTTTACTTTTTCAGGGAATGATGTTTGAACGTCGAATTTGACGGGGCTTCGATGTTCATACAATGTGGTAGTTTCTAATCATAATTACACGATGTACCGCTTTTATAATGATTTAATTTTCGTTAGCGGATCATCTAATTTTTAATATTTTTTTCTTTTTAATTTTTAATCATTCAATAGCACGTCCGACTCTATGGAGTAGTGGGACAATATTTCCAACGATGTTTTTCACGTCTTTTGTTAAGGGCTGGACGTCAATTAGTTCTTATCTGAATCAAAAGAGATGCATTACTTTCCACTGATTTATGTTTGAACGTCGTCATTTCATCTATAAATATAGCTTAAATTTCATGTAATCCCTGCCCTCCTGTTTCCCTGTTGAACATATTAGGATTCATGGTTTTTTGTTCCTCAAATTCCAATTTTCTCACTTGAATTTCTGATAACAGTTGAAAAACTGTTATTTTTATACTTAATTTTCATATTAAAAACACCCTTTAGGACTTAGAAACTAGCTTGGAATCATGTTTTTGTTGAAGTTTTAGAAATAAGAGAGTTGGATAGGTTTTATGCTTGATTTCCTTGTTTTTGCAGGTTTTAAGATGAATTAAGTGAAAGAAGTGAAGTAGCTAGGAGTTGGATTCAGAAACGGAAGAAAAAGTCCATAAAAGGAAGAAGCCGCAAGTACCGCTCAGCGCCATTTATCGCTGAGCGGCACTTTGAAGACCCGCAGTCACCGTTGAGGGGCAAAACTGCAGTTGAGGGGCAGAGTAGAAGTCATGCACTTACCGTTGAGCGGTATTTACCAGTGAGCGACATTCTTATGGGCCTGGGCTTACTTTTCTGTAATTTTTAGAATCATATATAAGGTTTTAGTCGACCTAGGTCAGACATCTTTGGATGGAACGAAACAAAAACACACTCTTTCACCACTTGGAGGAGGATTGTTGATGCTAATGCTCCTTTTTAAACTTTCTAGGGTTCTATCTTTCATTCCTTCATTGTATTTCATCTAGTTTCACCATGAATATGGTGAACTAAACCTTTATTGTTGTTGGGGATTCAATGTAATCCTTTGAAACTCTCATGTATTGAATTTGTTCTTAATGATCTTTATGATATATGCTTTCTTTCATTAATTGTTAGGGTTTTTCCTTTTTCTCTAAGCATGCATTGTTTAACTCATTCGATGTCATGATTATTGATTTTGTCGATATGGACACATACGCAGAAATCTAGATCTGGGGAATCTGATGGAAGCTTATCCATGCTTGAATGACCGGACCTTACAGATAAAGCTTCAAAACCAGAGAACAGTATTGGTGCAGTGGATGGAAAACAGCAGTGTGGATGCAGCGGAAATTGAGTGAGATTAATTGATGGTTGGTGTATTTGAATGGAATGAGTATGTGTGGGAACCTCACAGCTCAGAAGGCCTTCCTACAATGGAAGGAAGCTAGAGGAAAGGGAAGAGAAAGTAGAGAGAATTAAATGACTCAAGAGCAATAGGGCTGGCAGTGAATTTCAGCAGCAATTTACTAAGCTCAAAAGTAACCCAATACAAAGAAAAGGCCCTCTTATTTATAGATGAAGAGGAGCCTAAATTCTGTTTGTAATTCCCTCCTAAAATTCAAATTATTCAGATTTTGATCAAGCAAAATCCATGCCTCATTCCAGCTCATCCAGCAAGGTGTGTGCTTCCTTCCAAATCAGCCAACATTCACGTGGAAAATGCTGGTGCATGCCGTAAGCACCTCCTTTGCTTTTTGGCTCCTTTGCTTGGTTCTTTCTTGGATGGCTCAATCATATTCTCCAAGATTTATTAATTCCTACAAAACAAAATATAAGTGCTTTAGTTAAGAGAAGAAGGATTTTTATAAGTAACCTTCCATAGAAGTAAAATGTTAGATGATCCTTCTTCTTCTTGAATCTTCCTAGCCATTGCTCTAGTAAGAGGTCCAATGTGATTTCTTGATGGTTTTCCATCAGACCCTCCCTCTTGAAAAATATCTGTCCTCAGATCTGCTTCATCCTGTTGATCATCTCCTGTGAAAGGAATTAAATCGCAGATGTTAAAAGTAGGACTGACACCATAACTTTCAGGAAGGTCTAATATGTATGCATTATCATTTATCTTTTTGACCACCTTGAATGGACCATCTCCTCTTGGACTAAGTTTGGATTTCCTTTGAGAGGGAAATCTTTCCTTTCTCAAATGAAGCCAAACTAGGTCTCCTTTTTCAAAAACTATTTTCTTTCTCCCTTTGTTGTTGTATTCTGCATATTTTTGAGTTTGTTTTTCAATTTGGATTTTAACTTTCTCATGTAACTTCTTGATAAACTCCGCTTTAGAAGCACCTTCTTTATGAAGAAAAGAAGATGATTCTGGAAGAGGTAGTAAATCAAGAGGTGTGATAGGGGTAAAACCATAAACAACCTCAAAAGGAGAAAGATTAGTAGTCTTGTGGACTACTCTATTATAAGCAAATTCAATATGAGGTAGATGTTCATCCCAAGATTTGTTATTTCCTCTTAATATTACCCTTAATAATGTAGATGAAGATCTATTTACTACTTCAGTTTGCCCATCAGTTTGTGGGTGACATGTAGTAGAAAATAGAAGTTTAGTTCCAAGCTTTTCCCATAAAGTTTCCCAAAAATGGCTTAGAAACTTCACATCTCTATCAGACACTATAGTTTTGGGTAAGCCATGCAATCTCACTATTTCTTTAAAGAAGAGTGTAGAGATATAGCTAGCATCATCTACTTTGTGGCAGGGTATAAAATGAGCCATTTTACTAAAACGATCTACTACCACAAATATAGAATCATACCCCTTTTGAGTTCTTGGCAATCCTAAGACAAAGTCCATGCTTATGTCCTCCCAAGGGGTATTAGCTATAGGAAGAGGTGTATAGAGTCCATGAGGCATAATTTTGGACTTAGCTTGTAAACAAGCTATACATTTAGAACAATGCCTTTGAACATCTATTCTCATGTGTGGCCAATAAAATTTACTTTTCAAAATGTTTAGAGTTTTATCAACTCCATGATGGCCCATGAGTCCTCCTCCATGACTCTCTTTGATAAGAAGTTTTCTAATGGATCCTTGGGGTATACAAAGTTTTCCTTTATTAAAAAGATACCCCTCAGAAAGATAGAATCCATCAAAAGGCTTCTTAAGACATGATGAATAAGTGGATGCAAATGTTTCATCATTTTCATATAACTCTTTTATGTCATCAAATCCTAATATTTGGGATTCTAGGGTTACTAATAATGCATGTCTTCTAGATAAAGCATCCGCAACAACATTAGTACTCCCCTTTTTGTGTTTGATGACATAGGGAAATTGCTCAAGATATTCCACCCACTTTGCATGTCTTTTGTTTAGCTTTGCTTGCCCTTTAATGTACTTGAGAGATTCATGGTCAGTGTGTATGATGAATTCTCTAGTTACCAAGTAATGCTCCCAAGTTTTTAAAGCTCTAATGAGGGCATACAACTCTTTGTCATAGGTAGGATAGTTTAAGGTAGGCCCCCTAAGTTTTTCACTAAAGTAAGCTATGGGATGTCCTCCTTGTATTAAAACAGCTCCTATTCCTACCCCAGATGCATCACATTCTAGTTCAAAGGCTTTGGAAAAATCAGGCAAAACTAGAATAGGTGCATGTGTTAACTTGTGTTTCAAAGTCTCAAAAGACAACTCTTGCTTATCACCCCAAATAAAAGGCATATCTTTCTTGACTAGCTCATTTAAAGGAGCAGCTATGATGGAGAAATCTTTCACAAATCTCCTATAAAAACTTGCTAACCCATGAAAACTTCTCACCTCTCCTACATTTTTAGGGGTTGGCCATTCTTGTATAGCCTTGATCTTCTCTGGATCAACATGTACACCTTCTTTTCCCACTTTGAATCCAAGGAAAATCACACTTTCTTGACAAAAAGTACATTTGTCAAAGTTGGCAAAGAGATGATGTTCTCTAAGAAGAAGCAAGACTTTTCTGACATGGTTAAGATGTTCTTGAAGGCCTTGACTATAGATTAAGATATCATCAAAGTAGACCACTACAAATCTGCCTATGCATTCCCTAAGCACATGATTCATTAATCTCATGAATGTACTTGGAGCATTGGTCAAGCCAAAGGGCATGACTAACCATTCATACAAACCAAACTTGGTCTTGAAAGCAGTTTTCCATTCATCTCCTTCATGAATTCTTATTTGATGGTATCCACTTTTAAGATCAATTTTGGTGAAGAGATTTGCTCCATGTAATTCATCCAACATGTCATCTAGCCTAGGAATGGGATGCCTATACTTGACAGTTATGTTGTTGATGGCCCTACAATCTGTACACATTCTCCAAGACCCATCCTTTTTAGGGACCAACAACACAGGCACAACACAGGGACTTAAACTCTTTTGGATCCACCCTTTGTTCAACAAGTCATTAACTTGTTTCTCTATTTCTTTTGTTTCCATAGGGTTGGTTCTATAGGCTGGCCTATTGGGTAGGCTTGCCCCAGGCACCAAATCTATTTGATGTTCTATTCCCCTCAAAGGTGGTAATCCACTTGGTACCTCTTTGGGAAATATATCATCAAATTCCTTTAAAAGTTTGTGCAACCCCTTTGGTAGAGAACCAAGTTCATGAGTGATTGAAACAAATGCCTCTTTGCAATAAAGAAGGAAATGAGGTTGTCCAAGAAAAAGATTTTTGGAAATATTCAAGGTTTGAGGTTGGACAACTTCATGGACTGAGGCATGGGTTACCAAATTCTTTCTTTCTTTCTTATTTTCTTTTTTCTTTTCTCCATCCAACTTCTTCTTAAGAATTATTTGGTCCTCTCTTACTTGTGAAGGTGTAAGAGGACACAAAATAATTTTCTTTCCCTTGTGTTGAATGGTGATTTTGTTGGTGACTCCATCATGTAAAGCTTGTTTATCATATTGCCAAGGTCTTCCAAGTAATATGTGCCCAGCTTCCATTGGTACTATATCACAAACAATTTGATCTTCATATTTGCCAATGGAAATAGGTACACTTACTTGTTCTTTAACTACTATTCCATCATCCTCTTTGATCCATTGAAGTTTGTAAGGTTTAGGATGAGGAGTAGTTGTTAAGCCAAGCTTCTCTACCATTCTAGAACTACAACAGTTGCAACAAGAGCCACTATCCACTATCATTGAACATGTCTTTTCTAAAACTTTGCATCTTGTGTGGAATAGGTTCTCTCTTTGTGACTGTTCTAATTCTACATGTTTACTTTCTAGGAGTCTCCTTACCATAAGTAAGTCACCATCACAAGGTAAAGCTTCTTCTTCTTCAGAAGTGGATGTCTCAGACTCACTATATGAAGAACCCTCACTTTCACTCTCATGCTCAAGGATGTAACTTGACTTTCTATTGCGGCACTCAGATGCATAGTGCCCTTTTTCCCCACATCTAAAGCACTTAGTCTCCTTACTCTTATGATCTCTTGAAGGTTCTTTGACTTTTTCTTTTCCTCTCTCTCTCTCTGTCTTCATATCTTGGCTTGGTTTGACTACCCTCCCTCTTATACTCTATCTTATGGTAAGAACTATGAGGGTAATCTTTCTTGGTGGAGCTTTTCCTCTTTAGTTGTTGCTCAACCCTCACACAAAGTTGGATTAACTCATTGAGATCATTGTAGGGTATAAGTTCAACCCTATCTCTTATGTCATAGTTAAGTCCACTTTGAAACCTAGCTATTGTTATCCTAGGTTCTTCTCTTATCCCAGCTCTCAACATGAGTAACTCCATTTTTTGTCTATATTCCTCAACACTCATGTTCCTTTGTTGGAGTTTATGGAGTTTATCCATTATCTCCCTATCATAGTAGGCTGGTACATGCCTCCTCCTCAAGGCAGCTCTCATTTCATTCCAATACCTAATGGGAGGTAAGTGTCTTAGCCTATGGTCCTTGACTAAGGCTGTCCACCAAATTAAGGCATAACCTTGAAAGCTTAGAGAAGCCATGGTGACTCTCCTTTCATCATCTATTTGGTGGCACTCAAACAATTGCTCAACTTTCATTTCCCACTCTAGGTATTCTTCTACATCATCTTTTCCATGGAAGGAAGGAAGATCAATCTTAGGCTCTCTTGGGTAATGCTCTCTAACTCTATGTTGTCTTCTAGGAGGCATTTGGTAGTGGTCATCATTGTGATGACTACTATTTTGCTCAATTTCACTTAGAGAAGATGATGATTCTTCTCTTCTCCTATGGGAAGACCTCTCTTTCTTTTTATCTTGATTAATCAAAAGTTGACTAATCATATCTTTGAGCTCACTAATCTCTTTATCCCTTTGTTCAAATCTTTGCTCAAATTCTTCCCTTAAAGACATTTCACTATTGGGTTTCAAACTTCCTTGCACACTTGATTGACTCATTCTTGTCAAAGAAACAAAGGTTTTCACAAAGTTTTCAAAATATTTGACAAGTAATGAGTGAAAAGATTTTCACAAGCTTTCTTTGTTTTTGGTGAAAAATTTCTAAAGAGATTCTAGAGGCAAAAGATGTTTCTAAGTAGCTCCTAGGAAGAAGAGGTGAGTCACAAATGGACAAGCTTAGAAACCAAGTTCTTCCTTAGCCAGAGTTTCCTTAGAGTTATCCTTTACCTTAGTTTCTAAGTAGAAATTCTTCAAATTCTTTTCAAATGTTATGAAATGAACCTAAACCAAAGAAAGGTTGCCTAAATGCTATGCAATCCTATATACCACAGAGACTTAAAAACAAACAAAAAGATTAAGCAAGAAATTAAAGAAAGCAATAAAGATGCAAGAATGTAAATGTTAGACGGCCCTAAGTGAAAGTGCAAGTGACACTTGGAGCCCCTTGACACACTTCCACACTAAGAAACGAAATTGGACTATTACAATGTTCAATTGTGAACTTGGAATTGCTTCAAGAGCATTTTTCCAATTCACTTGGCTGAAAAACAGCAAGGAAAAAAAAATACAATTTCAAACAGCAAATTCCGTGATATTTGGTGTAAATAAACTTGAAATGAGGCCTAGAAATAATGTGAGCTTTGTCTTCTTGCTGCTGCAGAAAGCTACTCAAAATGAAGGTGTGAGTTGCTCTTTTTCCAGGTTTGAAATGCTGCTGTAACAAAATTTTTCAGCTACTGGACAGTGGTGTTTGGGCTGCTGTTGAGTCTTCCTTCTTGCTCCACTTTCAATGCTCAAACCACTTCCTAGGAGGCTACCAAAGTAGGAGAAGAATTCTGGTACTGGATGCCCCAAACAGCTTGCACATACACTCCAAAACTCAGCAAAAACACACCAAACAGATTAAAAATCTGCACCAAATTTCTGCACACTGCACCAGTATAGACTGCTGTATTGAACACTTTAGATGCCAAAAAATAGACACAAACAATTGGACAACACACAAATGAAAGTAGGCACACAAGATGAACTTATCAAAGGCACTAGAATGGATGAAGAAAGCAAGAAAAACACAAGCACAGTTTAGAAATTATTCCAAATGCAAACTGTTTGATAATTTTCAGAAGTGTTTGATAAAATGCCCCAATGAATTTCAGATTTTGTGTTGTTGATTTTTCAGGGCCTGTAATCTGGATTGGTTGGTTCTAACAGCTTTTTAACACTTGATACTTCTTCTTTTGATCATGTATTTTCATTTTTAAACATTGAACCAGCTTTTTCACAATCCAGCAATGAATTTTACACTAAAATTACCAAAACAGTGGCTGGAAAAAAAACAGAAACTGCACCAGAAAAATGAACTAAAATGGTGGTTTTGGAACCCAAAATGAGTAGCAGTGTTTCAGCAGCTTGGATGAATGTTCAAACAACTTTTATTCATGATATTAAACATGTTTAAACTCTTAAACAGCTGAAATAATGCTTACTACTCAAATTCACTGGTCCACTTCCAATTTTAACTCAAAATTGATGGTTTAAGTATCCAATCTGCATATAACTTCAATTTTGACCAAATGAACAATATTAGCAACTTTTAATCATCCATTTAGACTTGTTCAAACAGTCCAAACTCACAAAAATAGCAGGATTCGAAAATCACCCTTGCTATGGCCAAATTATGCAGCAAAAACCATCAAGGAACCAACCAAATTTAGCTTTTCATGGAATCAAAAACTGGACAGCAAAGGAAATGACTCTAAGAAGTGTAAAAACACAGATCTAAGCTAGATTTAATATGCTTAGCATGACCAAACTCAAATTAGACAATTCAAGGAAACTTAGCACGGTGAAAAGCTTGGATTAAAACAGTAACAATGATTTGAAACCAGATTTCAAGCAACTCAACCACTCATTTTTCAATTCTGTGATTATTAGGAGTTGCTATCACCTCAAACACATGTAAAAACAGTAAACAAACTTGTACAAAGCTTGAAAATAAAGAAATCTGGATTGCATCAGCTGATATCAAATTAATCCAGGAATGATGTTTTATGTAGATTTTTCTACTGGAATCAATATTTGCAATGCTAATTGGCTCAAATGATCAAAGCTGGACATGTTGCCATTGCTTTATATGATCAACATAGAGCTAGCAATTGCTCAGGACACACTTAAAACGAAAATGAAAGCTAGAACAGAATCAAATACTTGATGACAGAGTTGTAAAAACTGCACAACAGGACATGACCATAACATTACTGGAAAATGAAAAATAAAGGTAGAAATGACTCAAACAAATAAAATTCACCGTTTAAAATGAAAGATGGACATAAGGCACTGTAAGAACACAGAATTAAAGGCTGGAACAGAATTACAGAAGCAGAATTAAAACTGAAACAGAAATAGAAAACAGAAACAGAAAACAGAAACAGAGATGGAATTCGGCAGAATTAAATTGCAGAATGAGAAGAAATGCTTAGCTCCTTGGTGCGTGGAGAACCTAATCTCTGATACCACTTGATGGAAGCTTATCCATGCTTGAATGACCGGACCTTACAGATAAAGCTTCAAAACCAGAGAACAGTATTGGTGCAGTGGATGGAAAACAGCAGTGTGGATGCAGCGGAAATTGAGTGAGATTAATTGATGGTTGGTGTATTTGAATGGAATGAGTATGTGTGGGAACCTCACAGCTCAGAAGGCCTTCCTACAATGGAAGGAAGCTAGAGGAAAGGGAAGAGAAAGTAGAGAGAATTAAATGACTCAAGAGCAATAGGGCTGGCAGTGAATTTCAGCAGCAATTTACTAAGCTCAAAAGTAACCCAATACAAAGAAAAGGCCCTCTTATTTATAGATGAAGAGGAGCCTAAATTCTGTTTGTAATTCCCTCCTAAAATTCAAATTATTTAGATTTTGATCAAGCAAAATCCATGCCTCATTCCAGCTCATCCAGCAAGGTGTGTGCTTCCTTCCAAATCAGCCAACATTCACGTGGAAAATGCTGGTGCATGCCGTAAGCACCTCCTTTGCTTTTTGGCTCCTTTGCTTGGTTCTTTCTTGGATGGCTCAATCATATTCTCCAAGATTTATTAATTCCTACAAAACAAAATATAAGTGCTTTAGTTAAGAGAAGAAGGATTTTTATAAGTAACCTTCCATAGAAGTAAAATGTTAGATGATCCTTCTTCTTCTTGAATCTTCCTAGCCATTGCTCTAGTAAGAGGTCCAATGTGATTTCTTGATGGTTTTCCATCAGAATCTCTCCCAATAGGAGTATAAACCTAGACATAGGAGTATGATGGTTGGTTGCCTTTAAGCTTCTGTGCTTTATAATGCATGATTAATTGCTAGGGAGACAAGTCATTGTAAACTAGTGATTATGATTAGGTTTTCTTCACCGAGACATCGGGTTCAAGGTAAATTAGAAAGTGACATTAACATTAATGAAGAAAGATGAATTCTTGTATACGTGAGAGTGGATAGGATGAAATTGATAAACCCCAACAACGTAATCATTCATATATTTCAAATAACGTGTTTTGCTTCTTCTTTCCCACTGATCAATACATGCATTCATATTTAATTTTCAGTACTTGCATTTAAACTTATAAGAATTGGTTTTACAAGTCTTAGATAATCAACAAATCACATAACTGTCTAGGCCGTGAGTCCTTTGGGAGAACGATAGTTGGTCTTACCAATTTTATTACTTGATACGATTCAGTTACACTTGCCGAGGGTTAACAATTTCAAAGTGCCGCATTCAGGTCTCAGTTCATATGAAGGTGGCCTTTTAAATTCAAGTAGACAAAATGCTTTTTATAGTACAGAAATGATTAAGTTATCTTACTGAAAGAGAAGTGCTTAGGAAAATGAAAAATGGTTCACAATATGTTTAATGTTGAAACAATTTTATGATCTAAAATAATTATATAAAGAAGATGTTCAACTTCATCATTCAACAATGTATGAATCGTTTTTTAAATTGTCTTGGAGTTGTCTTCTACCATTAGATTTCAGAGCTATTTGATTTCATATGGTGGAAACAACTCCAAGACAAGTTAAATTTATAAAGTTGACGTCGAATATTGGGTGCATTGGACGCAAAGGGTTGGTGATTGACGTCTTCTTTTTGGGATCACCGACGTCCTATAACTTAAAGGATTTCAAAAGGAAATATCCTCTTACAAAACACTATCTAAAATGAAGACCAAAGATGATGGAAGACATTATAGCCAAAACCAGGAAGTAAAAAAACAAAACACCAAAGGAAAAAGTTAACATGAATTTGGTTGCGGAAGTAATGTAGGATAGGTTTTGAAAGGGTCTACTTGAAATTCATAAGTGTTAACTTTTTCCTGTGTTTTCCCCTCATGCCTTCATGGTTAACAAAGAAATGTCTTCGTTTAGTAAAGGAAAAGAAGGAAAACACAAGAAAAAAGTTAACATGAATTTGATTACTGAAGTTATGTGGGATAGGTTTTCAATGGGTCTACTTATTTATCAACGTGAAGGGCATTGGAGTGGTTGGGAAGATTAATTGTGTGACAAGAATATTACGTCAAATTCGGATGGTATTGACGTTTCAATCTTCATCCAAACGCCAAAGTTCGCTCCATTTTTTATTACTTTTTCTTTTTCCTTTTAAACTCTCAGTTTAACGTCCAAGCTTTATAGATCTTCGACGTTTTTTTCGTCAGAAGCACCGAAGATTTTTTTTACTTTTTCACTGAATTTATTTACAACAATGCAACCGGTTATTTTTTACGTTGTCTGTTATTTTATTTGACGTTGAACGCGTGACGTTGCGCACACTTATATACACTGAATTTGAAAATCTTATGTACATTGAGTTGTTTCTATATTGGTAAACCCTAATACTGAGGAAATTATCTGGTATCCAAATTCAAATGACTTCTTCATCACATCCTTCAACAGACAGAGGAAAGGTTGTTGTGGCTGCAAGAATTGGTGATATCTCCGAGTGGATCAGTGATGAGGAGACTCGTCTAGAGTTTTTGAGGAGGTTGAAGTTTAAACATATTGTTCCTCACAAATATCTGAACCTCGACTTATTTGAAAAGGAGGGATTTAACTTTCAGGAATGGATTGAAACTCAAGGTCTCTCTACACTTGTCTAGATGAAGGGTGAATTGTACCCTGACTTAGTAAGGGTCTTCTACAACAATATGAGAAACATAGATGGTGTCCTTCATTCTCGAGTAAAAGGACTAAATGTTCACATTGACAATGATGTCTGGTTTCAACTTGCTGGATTAAAGACGAAGGGTTATTCTCTCACTTACGGTACTCAGAAACAAACAGATGGCTGAAGAAAAAGGACATGTACTGTAACTGGTTAAGGTTTCCTGGGAGATACACAATTGAAAGATTATATGTGCATGAGGGACTAAATAAAGAAGAAAAGATAATGGCACACATTCTTGCTTGGGTGATTTTACCTGCTAGACCTGTACAATTACAAGACAGAATGACAACTGAAGATGTTTTTCTGTTGTATGCCATCAAGAATGATGTTCCTACCAATTGGGTGGAAGTAATAAAAGATCATATGATTGATGCAGGAACCAAACATGCATGACATCTGCCATATGCTGTATTTATCAGCAAAATCCTGACCCTTCAAGGTGTGGATGTTAGTGGTGAAAAGAAATGCTCTTGTAATTGCTCAAATGTGATAAATCGAAACACCTTGACTTCCATTGGCCTTGTGAAGACCACAAAGGGATGGTGCTTCAAGGATGAAGAGAATATGGTTCAAAGTTCTGGAGGCACACCTGCACTAAATGATGACCGCACCAACTTCGTCCCTGAAACCAATTTTGAAAGATTTGTTGTTGAAAAACTCAGGAGACTCGAACAGAAGATAGACACTCTGCATAAGAAAAAGAATAAAAATGATTCTCCAACTGAAGATTCAAGTGAAGAGTCTAGTGAGGAGGACTCAATGGAAATATTCTAAATTAGAATAGAGGCTTAGAATTTTAGTATGGAGTCGGTTTTGTGTTTCTGTTCTGTGTCTGTTTTGCTTCTAATCTGATTGTAATCACTATGAATATGAATGAAATTGAACTACTTGAAACAAAATCCAAATCTGTTAACTTATTTCTTATGTCTCCTATAGCTCTTTCATGCGTCACCCTAACTTTTGTGACCTTGGAAGAGCTATGAGGAACCATAAAAAATATGCTATCAGATGACAAGTTACGACTAAATTTTATGAGTGGAGGACTAGATCAAGGATGCACAAGTGTATTATAATAAAAATGGAGTTGATCTTTGACGTCAACTTTTACAATATGCAACGTAACATTAATTTTTTCCTATTTTTATCTTTTAAACGTCGATGTTTTTAAGAATTGGACGTAAAAAAACTTATAGGATTTAAAAAAAAAACCAAAATAACATTAAACAAAGGAAACATATGAAAATATAACCACGAAAAGTATATATTAAAATTTCAAATAGTTCAAACATACAAAAATATACTAAAATATATTAAAATATTACGTTAATTTCATAAAAATAAACTAAAATGGACTCTTCTTCCTAATCTAAGTCAGATGTCTCCATAGACTCAACTTCAGTTGTGTCGTCTTCATCATCAGATTCACTTGCTGAGGGAGTTATGAGAGCATTGTCTTCATCTGATTTCTTGGAAATCATGATAAGAGATTTTTCAACTTTTGAAATTCTTGTTGAAAGCATTCAAAATTGATCCACAACAAATCTTTCAAACTCAGTCTGTGGAGTGAAGGTAGAAGGAGTTTCGTCAACATCCTTGAACACCCAGCCATGTTTTATTTTCTTTTAGAGCATTATGTCTCAATGCCGCTTTTCCTATTTCATTTGATTCGGTGCAACCAATTTTTTTTTTCACCAGTAAGATCAACTTGATGATGCTTCAATACATGGCTGATAAAAACACCATATTTGTATCGTTCTTCGTCATCACTAATCCACCCATTTGGACCAGCATTTCTTAGAAGTTGTGCAGCCTTCTTTCCACGCCGTGAAGATGAAGAAGCCATCTAAGAACAAGATTTAGACATTTACAAGAAGGGTTTAATATTTTTGTTTCTAACAATGATACATGATAGATTTAATCAAACTATATGACGGTTTATTTGCCTGTAGAAGTATTCATTTTTAAACCTTGAAGTTTATTAACTTTTAATTTCCCTGTTAAAGTTTGTCGTCAAATTCGATTTCTAATCGAAGTCCTATACATGTAGTGTAGGTTTTCAAAAGGTAGTTCCAATGGATCCGAAACTGTATTTAAAGAAAACACAAGAACGAGAAACTACATTAAAAAACACAGGAATTAAATAATAAAACCAGAAAAAAAATGGAGAATGTTTTTGAAATTCATAAGTGTTAACATTTTCCTCAGGATTTTACATTAACAAGAAACTAAATTTTAAAAAAAAATAGGAATTAAATAAAAAAACAGAAAAACAATGGAGAATGTTTTTGAAATTCATAAGTGTTAACATTTTCCTCAAGATTTCCACCATGCCTTCATCATTAACAAAGAAATGTCATCAGCAAAGAAGGCTTTCTCTTTCAAATTTGGATTGGTCATCAAGGACTTATTTGATTCACCAAGATAAAAAATGATGATCATCAGCAAGTCTATCCCATATCTGATTCTTGGAGTGCAAACAAAACAGATTCGACAAAAACTGAAGAAGATGAGTGGGCTAGATGGTTATGCGGTGAAAATAGATTGTATGTCGGAATCGCTCAAAAAGATTCTTGGGGCTCAAGTAAATTGAAAGCTGACTGCAACAAAAGAATATGGATTTTCGTTCTTTGATTTTAATTTTGTAATCAGTGACTTCTTAAGCCATCTTTTGTTTTGCTGGTTGTAATCATCTTTTGTATGTCAGCATCGCTAAAAAGATTCTTGGGGCTCAAGTAAATTGAAAGTTGACACAGTCATTGACAAAAGACTCTAAGGATTGAAAAATCAACGATAAAATGGAAAGGAAGGTGATGTGAACAACTAGAAAGGGATCAACAATAATTCTGCAACAAAAGAATATGGATTTTTGTTGTTTGATTTTAATTTTGTAAGCAGTGGCTTCTTAAGCCATCTTTTGTTTTGTTGGTTGAAATCATCTTTTGTATGTCAGAATCGTTAAAAAGATTCTTGGGGCTCAAGTAAATTGAAAGTTGACACAGTCATTGACAAAAGACTCTAAAGATTGAAAAATCACTGACAAAATTGAAAGGAAGGTGATGTAAACAACCAGAAAGGGATCAACAATAATTCTGCAACACAAGAATATGGATTTTCGTTGTTTGATTTTAATTTTGTAATCAATGGCTTCTTAAGCCATCTTTTGTTTTGCTGGTTGTAATTATCTTTTGAATATTAATAAAATTCTCTTTTGGAAATAACATTAGTGAATGGTGATTGAATTGTTTAAATTGATTAAATCACTTGTATGATTGTAATTGAAATTTTTAATGTTACATCATTACATTGAATATACCATCACTCTGTTTGCAATAGTACGTCAATTAGTGAAGCTACTCGACGTAATATTAATAGAAAAGTTATGAAACGAAGAGGTTAATGTCATTTTTCAGACTTCGACGTATTATTGTTAGCCAAATTACTCCCTTTTTATTTCTTTTTCCTTTAAACCAACAATAAACATCCAATTTATTTTTCCTTTATTCATCAACCAAACCCAAAGGTCGCTCCATTTTTTTATTTATCCTTTTTAAATTCAAATAGAACGTCCAACTTTATATGGGAAAACACAGTTGGTTGGGCTTGATAAATGTTGTGTTAGAAACGAAGAAATCCACGTCATATACTCACACCACTCGACGTCCAGGTATATGGGAAAAGACTATTGGCAGGGCATGATAAATGCCTCGTTAAAATGAAGAGATACACGTCAATATTGACACCACTCGACATCCACGTTATTTGGGAAATACATAGGGACGTCCACCTTATTTGGGAAATACATAGGGACGTCATTTTCCTTCAGTATTAGATGTAAAATTATTTGAAGGATTTCAAAAAGAAACCCATTATTACGTAGGTTCATAAATGGAAATGAAACAAAGAAAATACATAATAACACTAAACATAGAAACCAAAATGAAAATCAAACGACGAAAAGATCCACGAGATTGTTAAAATGAAGAAGGATTTTTGTGAATGGAGGTTGTAGAGTTTTGAAAGGGTGTGATGTGGCTGTTGCGACCCATACAAATTTGATGTGCATTAAAGAATGCAGTATAGTGCTAGGAAATGACTCCTAGGTCGTCTCTTAAGGACCAAATGTGGTTCGAGACTTAGGTCAAACACGTAGTGGGGGGTTTCGATGAAGAGTTTGAATATGCGAAATGCACTAAATTTAAAACACAAATAAGTAGAGCAGAAGAAACACAAGAACAGTCCGAAAATCTCACGGAAGCAATGTAATATCGCTAATGACCTACCCAACTAACTTAAGCTAACATTACAATGAAATTGAGACACTAATAAGAGTTAAGAACATGAAAACAATTGAAGAAAACATTAAAGCCGAACCGTATTGAAGATGACCAAACGGTATTGAGTCACTAAGTAAAGAACCGAGTTGGAATTAATTATGCACGTATCCTATGCTAAAGAAAATGGAACAAGGATCAACCATGGTGAATACACCTACTGATGGGTGTTGGTAAGAAAGATTTGCACCTACTGATGGGTGTTGGTGGATTTTGGGTCAGGCTCATGACGTTAAACAAGCGCTACCTGGGAGGCAACCCAGTAGATTGATATTTCTGTATTTTTTGTTTTGATCCTGCTTTAGTTGCATAATAGGGTTGTGCATGAGTGATTTGAGAATTTTATTGCAGGGAGCAAGTGAAGGGTATGTTTAGGACGCATTTAGGTTAAGCTAAGGAGAAGGAGAGCACTTCCCGTAAGTGCCGCTGAGCGACAAACTACCGCTGAGCGGTAGTGTCGCAGAAGGGGCCTAGGTTGCCCCTCAGCGGAACCCGAGTCCATTAGGGTATTTTTACACCCTAAGCTGTGACTTGGCCTCTCCTTTTAGATTTTTCTCTACAGAGACACTCCTACATACTTTTCCAAGGTTTTCTACAACTTTTCCCTCATCCCTTTTGAGAAAATTTCTTTTCCACTCACTTTCTCACTTGTTGTCCATCTAAGTTTGGGGTTGGGAGAGAGCATCATTGATGGGGCTGAGTTTTTTCAAAGCACTAGAGCAGGATTTGTTTTATTATTCACTTATTTGTTTTTGTTTAGGGTTTGATGTACTCAATTGGAAATTTTATCTGTTATGATGGTTTATTGATGATTGTGATTGTGTGATAAGTAATGCTTGAATGATGCTTTGATATAGATTGATGGTGAGATGTGCACATTACATGCTTATACAGGTGGTTCACATGCTTCGTGAACAAATGCAAGTTATTGTAATTGTGATTGTGATATTGAGCAGGATGTGTATGTCAAATGTGAATGAGCTTATATGTGAGGTTTTGAGGTCCAGAGTTTTTGTGATTGAGTGCTATTACTTTGAAAGCATGAATGACTTTGCCCAGGTTTGCTATGATTGAATTACTTGCTTGTTTGCATTATATGATCAAGGCCATTTGTTGGTAACCCTTGTATTAGCCAATTTCATGAAATTAGCCACTAAAAGAGAACACTTTGTGTTCTATCCTTTGAACCCTTAGCCTTGAACATGATTTGAAAACCCTTACTGAAAGGCTTTACCTTGAGTTAAGTAGAAAATATTTTGTGGTATTGATAAATGTTCAAGTTTGGGGTTGTTGGAAAATAGAAAGGGAAATTCAAAGCATTGAGCTGAGAGCTAAGAAATAAGAATGTAAAAAGAAAAAGAAAATGAGAAAGAAAAGAAAAGAAAAGAAAAAGCAAAGCTCAATGCAAAAGAAAGTTGGGAATAAATAAGAATGATTGTGTCGATATGATTCTCTTAACTCAAGGGTTTTGTGATCTAGAAAAAAAACAATTTTCTTGTTAGCCCAACCACATTATAAGCCATTGAAAAGTCCTTGTGATGATGCATGCTTGTGAATTTATTTAATTGTGGTTAAATGAAAGGCAAAGTCAATTCATGTGACACTGTGATAGTAGAGTGAATGAGTGATTACCTCTTATACACTTGTGTTTGAGTGAAACACTTTACCTAGTGAGGAAAGATTCCATGAGCAAATAAATATCCATGCTTAGTTGATTGATCATTCATGAAAAATAGCATTTGTTGGATATTAGGTGATTGTGTGAACATTAAAGCATGTGCATGTCTTGACTGAAGTTTTTGTCATAAGCTTAATTGAGTACTTACTTATCTTGAAAAGAGGATTTTGAATGGAGTGAACCATTGTATTGATTGGAAGAAGATTGAGTTACATCTTGTTTGCTTGAGGACAAGAAAAGTTTTAAGTTTGTGGTTGTGATAACGGTTGAAAAACCGTTATTTTTATGCTTAAAATTGATACCAAAAACAACCTTTAAGACTTAGAAACTAGCTTGAACTCATATTTTTGCTTTAGTTTTGTGAATAAGAGAGTTGAAAGTGAATTTAATGGTTTTGTGCAAGATTCCCTTGATTTTGTAGGCTAATTGAATGATATGAAAGAAGAATGGAAGTACCGAATGATTGGAGTGCTGAAAAGTCAACCAGAAACCAGAAAAGTCAACCAGTCAACCAGAAAAGTCAACCAGTCAACCAGAAAAGTCAACAGTCAACCAGAATGCTGAAAAATCAACCGGAACGCAGAAAAAGTGTGACCGAGTGGCGCTGAGCGGTAAAATACCGCTGAGCGGCACTTTTCAGGTGCCAGAATCACCGCTGAGGGGCAAAAACAACAGCTGGGGGCAAAATGGATCATTCGCTATTACTGCTCAGCGGTAAAATACCGCTGAGCGCCATTCTAAGTGGGCTTGGACCGGTTTTTTATTACTTTTATGGGCTTGGGCCTAATTTTCTGTATTTTTAGAATAGTATATAAGCTTTAGGACGTCCTAGGGTTTGTATCTTTGGCTGGGACAAAGCAAACACTCTCTTTTCCACCCCTTTGAAGGAAGATCTTGGATGCTCAGGCTACCTCTCTACCTTTCTAGGGTTTTATCTTTCATTCTTTCATTATTGGTCATCTAGATTCACCATGAATATGGTGAACTAAACATTGTATTGTTGTTGGGGGATCAATGTAATCTTGTGAAACTCTCATTTATGGAATTTGTGTTTAAAAATCTTATTTGAGATACATGCTTTCTTTCATTAATTGTTAGGGTTTTTCCTCTTTGCTCAAAGCATGCATTGTTTAACTCATTCGATGTCATGATTATTGATTTTGTTGATATGGGAACGTACGGGGAAGTCTAGATCCGGGGAATTTCTCCCAATAGCATATTGGTTGCCTTTAAGCTCCTGCACTTCAGAACTAATTACTAGGAATGCTAGGAATTGTATGAACTCGTAATTAAGGATAGGCCTTCTTGACAAGGTAATTTAGAGAGTGGCATTAACATTGATGAAAAGATTGATGAATTCCTAAAGTATATGAGAGTGGATAAGATGAAATTGATAACCCCAACAACATACTCATCTATATAATTCATCCCGTGTTTGTTTTACTGTTTTTGCCATTGATCACATTCATGCATAAATGTTTAATTACTGTCTTTTGCATTAAAAACCTACAATCAATCGTTCACAAGTCTTAAATAATCAACAAATCAAATAACTAACTAGGCCGTGAGTCCTTTGGGAGAACGATACTTGGTCTTACCGAGTTTATTACTTGATACGATTCGGTCACACTTGCCGATTGTTAAACGAGTTTGTGGCGCCATTTTCGGTGTTCATAAATTTGTCATCACACACCGCTTCTGCATCCGCTCCTCATTCCCGTGTACAAGCTAGATGTTCAATCTCAAAGAAAAAAAATGAATCAGCGTGCACCCCTTCTACTCAAGCAACGTCACACTCCCTTCCAGCCGTGACAGTGTGCTTCCCTCCAAATTAAAGTGAAGCTTTTTCATCCACAATCCCGTAACATCATGCTACACATTTCTACAAATTGAAAAATGCTCAAAGAGAAACTCCCATCTCGGTGGCAGCTGGTCTCCTCAAATGACCGTGCTCGAGTCCCCTGAGCTGTGTGCTTCCATTAAATGAAAGATGAATCCCCCTGGATCCACGTGTTGCTGCCCTACTTCATATTAATTGGCCCCGTCCACGCTGGACACTCCCCTCCTTGCTTACTGGATCGTGTTTCCTCTCCAAGCTGCTGGACGTGAGCTCTCCTCTTTGCTGGACGTGCTGCTTATTGCTGTTGTGTGCACCGCCAAGCTGCTATGCTGGACCGCTTCCTTTTGTGCTCAAAGAAAAGGCAAGATGCCTCTCTAATTCCAAACCTGCTGGACCTCCAAATGAAGGCCTCTTCCTTGCTGGACCGTGGACGTGTGCTGCTCTTGATCCAACAACTTTTTCAACGCTGGAACGATGCTCTCCAAACAAATATTTTGTTGGGTCGTGATGTCCTCATTTCTTTTCAGCCAGCAGCATGCAACTCTCCAAGTACACTCCCATAATTGAAATTCACACATCCTCTTTCATTTTAGCTTAAAATATAATTGATGTGGCATTTCTCTTTTAAGTCCCAAAATATTATCCAACAATTTCCTTACAATTAATAATGCAAATAATTAGCCTCAGATAATTCAAATTAATTAAAATAAGAATTTCTGGTCAAATTAAGCACAATTAGCAAAAATGGGGAAATACTGGACATTTAAGCACAATTCCCTAATTAAATCCGGTACAATAAACTAAGTGAAGTCAAGAAAATATTGACTCATCAACGTGCAAAATTGAAATCTTTCAACCTTTTTCGTTGGATTTCTATCACTCTTTCAAGCTCTTCGCCATGACGCACTCTTTCAAGCTATTCGCCATGACAAAGAATCAAACCACAAGGAAATTACTCGCTTTGGTGAACTTGAAAGAAATGATAGAGAAACAAAGAAGAAAGTTAAAAGATTGTTACGAAATATTTGGTGAATGGAGGTTGTAGCGTTTTGAAAGGGTTAACATGAATTTGTTTACAGAAGTTCTGTAGTTTAGTGAAGGAGGAGTAGCGTTTTGAAAGGATGCGAAATCCAAATCTTTCAACCTTTTCCTTTGGTTTTCTATACTCCTTCATGCTTTTTGGTGTCCTTGAAGGAGATAACAGAAAACACAAAGAAAAAAATTAACAGATGAAGTTCATAGCAGAAATTTTATAAATAAATGTCTAAAAGTTATCTAAGGCTGCAAAATTGTATTTATAGAAAAAAAGAATCACTGTTGGGAAAGGCCTGATGTGGGGTGACCTTTGGCTTCAATAATAAAAGGCAGTCCGAAGGCAAAAGGTCGCTCCTTTTTTCTCTTTTCCTCTTTAAATTCTCATAGAACGTCGAATTCTAGGGGACTTCGACGTGAAAGGATTGTGAGAATTCATTTTGTGCTGTTACCAGAGGTTTTGAATTGACTCTATAAATATAATGCTTAACTCTATATAATGGTACAGTTTGATTTTTTTTGAGTAATTCATTTTATCGGATGGCTTAAAAGAAAAAATTGAAAACAATTTCTGCCAAAAAAAAACCTCGTTATACGTGTGACGTTTGTCGTTCCTTTTTTTTTATCTTTTTATCTTTTTCCTTTTTAACCTCCAATAACAAGTCGTTTTTTAAATGGAATTTTATGAATGGAAGTTGTAGCGTTTTGAAAGGCCTTGGACTGTTACAAGTTAACACAAAGAAACCTTGGAGTTGTTACAAGAAATTTTATAAATGGATGTCTACATAAATAATTACTGTTGGGAAAGGCCTGATATGGGCCTGATATGGGCTTCAATAATAAAAGACAATCTACTTAAATGATACATGGGAACATGCAGTTTGCTGCTAGAAACAAAGAGGTTGACGTCAATTTCTTCAGACTTCCAAAGTGTCTTTTTGGTTTAATTCTTTTTTATTTTAATCCAACACTAAACGTCAGATTCCTTGGGTATCTGACATATTATTTGTTATCCAAGGCAAAGGTCGCTTATTTTTTTCTTTTTCCTTTTTAAATTTCCATAGAACGTCTAACTCTAGGGGACTTCGACGTGAAAGGCATTGGAGTGGTTCTCTGTTATGTTATGGGACATTGAACTTTGACGTTATATGTGAGTACGAAACGTCAAAGCCAAATACCCACATAATTTGAGTTCGCTTAATAAAACGTCGAAGCCACGAGTACAAAGACGTTTTTTCGTTTAGTGTAGAAGAAAAATTAAAAACATAATTTACGGAAAATACAACGTCCAACGCGAAGAAGAATTCGACGTTCTGTGGTTGGTTTAAAAGAAAAAGAAAAGATAATAAAAAAGGAACTAAATTACAATGCATGCAGTATACTCAATATGGGATAATGGTTATTGCACAATATACCATTGCTCCCTTTTTTGTTCTTGTTTTCTTTTAAAACACCAATATTACGTCGTTTGATAAAGCTACTCGACGTAATATTAAGATATGAACATCAAACAAAGGGAAGTTCGACATATTATTGGTGACCAGAGTATTAATATTACGCCAAAGGTCGCTCCTTTTTTTTATCTTTTTTTCTTTTTCCTTTTTAACCTCCAATAACACGTCGATTTTGAAAATATTCAACGTCCTCTATAGGGTCTATTTTTGAAATTCCTTGAAGGAGTTTATGAATTTTATGAATGGAAGTTGTAGCGTTTTGAAAGGCCTCGGAGTTGTTACAAGTTAACACAAAGAAACCTTGGAGTTGTGACAAGAAATTTTATAAATGGATGTCTACATAAATAATTACTGATTGGAAAGGCCTGATATGGGCCTTATATGGGCTTCAATAGTAAAAGGCAGTCTACTTAAATGATATATGGGAAAATGCAGTTTGCTGCTAGAAACGAAGAGGTTGACGTCAATTTCTTCAGACTTCCAAAATGTCTTTTTGGTTTAATTCTTTTTTCTTTTAATCCAACAATAAATGTCGAATTGCTTGGGCATCTGACATATTATTCGTTATCACGAGCATACAAACCTCTTTATGTTTTCACGAGTAAACAAGCCTCTCCATGTTTTAAAAAGTACAAAAACCTCTCCAAATTATCACGAGTACTCAAACATCTCCAGATTATTAAGAGTACATAAAACTCTCTAGGTTATACCTTCTTAATCTCTCCCTAAGATGAAGACTCTCAATGATATAAAGAGAAATATTATAATGGATTTCATAAAGCTAACAATGGTAGACTTCATAAAGTTGAGAATATTACAATGGATTTTTCATACCCACTATTTACACATATTAGACAATTAAAATAGACATTATAAACTCATTATTTTGAATTACTTCCTTGTTTTTTCACTTGTATATCTCTCACATTTTATTTGGTTCTCTTCATTATGCTTGTTTCTTCAACTTCAATCTCTTTTTATAGATGTAGAAAATATGATTGTTGAGATCATTGAGATAGAAACAATTTATTTTGTATCGTTATTTTTAGGGTTAAATATGTTTTTGATCCCTTAACTTTCAGCGAAAATTGGAATTAGTCCCTCTTCAAAACTTTGGACTAATTTAGTCCCCAAACTTTAGAAATGTGTGAATTTAGTCCTTTTAACTAAATTTTGTTAACTTTATTTGATGTTTTAAACGCATTTCTCAGTGAACATTAAAGCAAAAATGTGTCAAACGGTCTAAACAACTCAAATACTATCATGAAACGCACTTGAAACATCAAATAAACCTAACAAAATTTAGTTAAAAGGACTAAATTCACACATTTATAAAGTTTGGGGACTAAATTAGGCCAAAGTTTAGAAGAGGGACTAATTCCAATTTTCGCTAAAAGTTAAGGGATCAAAAACATATTTAACCCTTATTTTTATCTTGAATGTTCACAAATGAATGTTCTGATAGGATGTCATAGCTTTGTTTATTTGTTTCTTGTAACACCATATTGTAGAGAAATAATCATCCTTAATATAACTCATTCCAATCTAGAAAATATTTGGATCATTGTTGAACAATTAATTTCATTCAAACAGAGATTGCTTAAATCATAAAGAATTGGAATATTTAAAAAATTTAAGATATTGTATCCAAAAAAGGCATTATACCAAGTCTTTTAGTCGTTTGGTAGGATCGTGTGATGCATAATTAATTAATCACTAGTGTAACAAAGGGAAACGACAACAGTTGTTTTTGACAATATGCTTCGAATCGAGGCATATACAAGCGAGGTAAAAAGGTTGTGGACTTTTGGCCTCGGTTACAACCGAGGTAATATCTTGAAGGCTACTGCCTCGATTCTTCAGCAACCGAAGTAGTAAAGAACAGAAAAGGTGGGGGGGGGGGGGTTGTGGGTTATTACCTAGGTTCAACCGAGGTAATAACATGGCAACGGTTATGGCTTGAACCACTGCCAAAGCCCTATTTTTTTTTAAAAATTCTTGTGCATCCTATGGCATCGGTTGTAGCTAAACCGATGCCATATGCATGCTTTCTACCTCAATTTTGACTACAACCGAGGCCTATTCTCTTGCAATTTTTTTAATAGCAGATATGTTTTTGTGATATCCACTATCACAAAAATAGACATGCATATCAAACACAATATATATAACCCAGATTCAACACAATATTCAATATTTACATCCCATAATGTTTAAAACATAATGTACAAAGTCTAATAACTATAAATCAACATGTTCTAATGTATTTTAAATCTAATAACTATGAACTATTGTTAATCTAACTAAATGTTTTGCAAGTGCCTTCCTCAAGAATGTAAGTGGCTTCTTAGGAAGTGGAGTAGGAGTCTTGAATCTCTCTACACAAGACAATTGATATTAATTAGTGTATATGAATTCCAAATGTTGGAGAACATCAAAATTCATTAAATTTAAATATTATCGTTTTCGAACCTCTTGTGATATGGGAACGATGTGGGTCATCCAATACATTACATAGTATCCGCACTCATATGACCCACTTTGTCTGTTACACTATAATATATCATCACAGTTGTAAATAGTTAGTGAAAATCATTAAAATAGAACAACTATAAGAAGGTATGGCTTTAGCATATGTCAAACCTTGAGAGCAACCTATCCAAGCTTTCTACCGTTAACAGTTGATCTCCCAACCAACATCATATGTGCTGCAATAGAACTATATAAAAAAAAAGGTTTTAGCATTCATTTATATAACAAAGAAAGTCCAAACATTGAGGTTCTTACCAGTCAACTGCTTGTCTGAGATGTTTGGGAGGAGACTTGTGCAATGAGCAGAACCACAAAGCATAGCTCTCCGGTATGGAAATAACAAGTAGCTGTCAATGGTTCCTGAAATTGATAATAACTTAATTGTTATATATTAAAATCACATATGGAACTTTATGAAGTTAACAGACTTCACTTACCCAGATATATAAGGAATAAAATATATGTCCTTCCCGCTTCCAAATCTGCTGGTGAGATATATTGTGATGTGATAACGGTTGAAAATAGTGTTATCTGTGATGCAATTTTGATACTAAATCAACCCTTTTTGACTTATTGAAGCTTGTTTGAACTCATGTTTTTGCTTTAGTTTTGTGAATAAGTGAGTAGAGGATATACTTAATGATTTTATCACTAAATTCCCTTAATTTTGTAGGTTATTGATATGATTCAGAAGAAGAGCAAAAGACCAAGAAGTTGGAACCCAGAAAAGACAAAAACAACACCAGACCGAATGCTAGGATGCGGGAGAATCCAAACCAAATGGCTACGAACCCAGACCGAACGGTTACTGAGACAGACCAAACGGTTCATAACAAAGACCGAACAGTGTGAATGTGGTGGAACTAGGTCGAACATTGTGAGAAAGAAAGACAACTGCCGAACGGTGTAACTGAGGCCGAACAGTGTAACTGAGGCCGAACAAGTGGAGAGAAAGATAGACAAACTAAACGGTTTGTCGAAGGAGAAGCCGAATGGTGTGGTAGAAGATTTTCCGAACGGTTAAAGAGTGAGACCGACCAGTCAACAGTGCAATCGATCGGTCAAGTTCATCTAATGAGTACCATTCTCCACCGCATCACCGCCTGGGCGCCCTTTTAGGGGCACTGAGCGCCAGTTTAGTGCCACAGTTACCGCTGAGCACCCTTTTTGGGTGCTGAGTGCTACTTTCGTGGGCTTGGACCCGTTTTCTGTTATTTTTCAGATATATTTTGGGCTTGGACTCGTTTTCAGTTATTTTTCTACCCTATTTAAAGACTTGGACGTCTTAAGGATTGTATCTTTTGATGGCTTGAGCACAAAATCACATTTTTCTCCTCTTCTCTTTCTAGGGTTTTTTTCTATCTCTTCCATTCTTTCATTCCATTGTTCATCTAGTTTCTTCATGATAAAGGAGAACTAAACCTTATTTGTTTTTGGGAAAGTTGTAACCTCTTAAACTCTCATGTATTGAATTGATTCTTGATTATATATGCTTCTTTCATTAATTGTTAGGGTTTTTCCTCTATACTCTATGTCTGCTTTGTTTAACTCATTCATAGCATTAAAATTGATTTTGTCGATATGGACACATACAGGGAAATCTAGATCTGGGGAATCTCTGCCAAAAGCAGTATTGCCTAGACATAAGGATATGAGGGTTGATTGCCTTTAAACTTCTGTGCGTTATAATGCAGAATTAATTGCTAGGGAGACAAAACATTGTAAACTAGTAATTAAGGATAGGCTTTCTTCGCCGAGACATCGGGTTTAAAGTAAATTAGAAAGTGACATTAACATTAATGAAGAAGACGAATTCATAAATACATGTGAGTAAATTAGGTGAAATCTAAACCCCAACAACAATATCATCAAATTCATCCATTCATTCTGGTGTTTAGCCTCAATTGATCAAATTGCATTCATGTTTATTTTATTGCATTTGCATTCAAAAACCCCAAAATTTGTTCTTTAGAGTCTTAATTAATTGAGTAATCACATAACAATACTTGCAATACTTGGTACACTTGCCGGAGTCTTAACATGATGTCATCAAAATCATTTGCTTCGTGAATGACTTAGGGATTAATGAACGCATAAACATCATTGTACCCCAAGTTGTAATTGACACCAAACATATACGTGAAATTAAAAATTACCTTTGATATAAGTATACTTGATATATAAATAATTGCTCATAGACTTACATCATCCAAAGCTGAATTAATGTAATATTCAACACTTCTCTTCCCGATGCAAGCTCTTGATAACGGTTGATTTCACCGTTATTTGAGAGTAAATTTTGATAACAAATGAACCCTTTTTGACTTAGAAACTTGCTTGTTCTCTTATTTTTAGTTTATTTTGATGAATAAGAGAGTTAAGGTTATATTTGAAGATTTTATAACTAAATTCCCTTGATTTTGTAGGAAATTGGGATGAATTGGAAGAGGAGTTAAATGTCAAGAAGTTGGAACTCAGAAAGGACAAAAAGAGCACCAGAAGAGAAGGTTGCTAAAGGTCGCAAGACGCTTGGGCGCCCTCCTCTGGGGCCCTTAGTGTAGGAGCCTCGCAGTCTGATAACGATTGAAATACCATTATTTTTATACTTAATTTTGATATTAAAAACACCCTTTATGACTTAGAAACTAGCTTGAAATCATGTTTTTGCTTAAGTTGTGAGAATAAGAGAGTTGAAGGTGGTATTATTGGTTTTATGCTTGGTTTTCCTTGTTTTGACAGGAATTAAGATGAATTGGATGAAGAAGTTGAAGTAGCATGGAGTTGGAGTTAGGAAAGGCTGGAAAAGTACCACATAGAAGAATCGCAGATAGCGTTGAACGTCTTTTTGGGGCGTTGAGCGCCAATTTCTTCTGTCTCACGCCTGAGCGCCACCACTGAGCGACAATTTAGTGCCGCAACCACTATCTCACGCCTGAGCGCCACCGCTGAGTGCCAATTTAGTGTTACAACCATTGTTTCACGCTTGAGCGCCACCGCTGAGCGTTAGTTTAGTGCCGCAACCACTGCTGGGTACCCTTTTTGAGGCGCTGAGCGCCGACGACGTGGGCTTGGACCTATTTTATGTTATTTTTATGAACTATTAAGGGTTTTGGACAACCTAGAGACTGGATCTTTTGACAGAAAGAGGCACAGAGACACTCCTTTCATCCCTCGGAGGCAGATTTTGGATGCAGAAGCTCCGATCTTCAACTTTTAGGCTTTTATCTTTCATTCTTTTCCATATTTTCATCTAGTTTCACCATGTTTATGGTGAACTGAACCTCCATTGTTGTTGGGGAAACGATGTAATCCTTCGAAACTCTCATGTATTTAATTGATTTATATTATAAATGCTTTACTTCATTAATTGTTAGGGTTTGTCCTCTATGCTCTATGCATGCTTTGTTTAACTCATTCAATTGCATGATTATTGATTTTGTCAATATGGAAACATACCCATCTCGTAAGTTCAATATCATTAGTTCACCTTTGTGTTTTCTTCAATTGATCAAAAGTGCATTCATATTTACTTTCTTGTTTTTGCATACAAAACCGTAAATTGCTCTTCAAAAGTCTTAATTAGTTAAGCGATTTTATGACTGTTTAGTGTCGTGAGTCTTTTGGGATACGATACTTGGTCTTACGATTTTATATTACTTGATACGATACGGTACACTTGCCGACATCTTAACAAGTTTTTGGCGTCATTGCTGGGGACTCGTGGTTTAAACTATACTTTTGTGTGATTCTTAACCGATTAGACTTTATCTTTAATTTTATCTTTTTATCTTTTTATCTGTAAATTTTATCTTTTTATCTTTACTTTTTATTTTATCTTTAATTTTATCTTTTCTATCTATTAGTGCTAATTGGGTGCTTTAGTGTTTTTTTCTCTAGTGTATGCAGGGTACAATTCGGACAAGAAGCACAAAAGTTTCTGAACCTCTTCTTACAGGTTTACACGTGAGTAGAAGAAAAAGGGGGAACAGGACGTCCAGAGAACTTTTCCCTTCTCTTGAGACTCATTTACAGCCTTCACCGCAAAGATCTGACTATGGAACCGAAAATATGGCTAAAGAGCATAATGGTAGACGTACCCTGGCAGATTATGCAACAGTCATTGGCCCTCATCATTTTAATAACATTGCAAGGCCAAGGGTTAATGCGTCTAATATGGAGATGAAGCCTGCTTTGATTCAATTGATGAAGAAGAAACAATTCAATGGATTATCACATGAAAATCCATATGAGCATCTGACCACATTTAATGAGATATGCAATACTGTGAAGATCAATGGTGTGCCAGATGAAGCTTTTAAACTTAACTTGTTCCCTTTCTTTTTGGGAGGCAATGCTAGGATGTGGTTGAACTCTTTTCCAGAAAATATTTTTACTGAGTGTGATGGCATACCCCTTGCCATAACCTAGGACATTAATGAAGTGTTGGAGGCATCTATGGAAGATGGGCCTAGACTCTTTCTCTTGGGCCATCTTAAGTCATCATGAAGATTTAGTAGAGTAAGAATAATTTTGGGCCTTGTATTTTGGGCCAAGTAGTTTATATTTTATTTGGGCTTTGTATTATGAGCCAAGTAGTCTAGATTTTATTTGGGCTTGGTATTATGGGTGTAGTAGTGTAGCATTTCAATTGGGCCTTGTATTTTGGGCCAAGTAGAATAGGATTTTGACCAAACAAGTCAACAAAGGGTCAAGGCCCAAAGTTAACTATGCTTGGACCTCCAAAATGGGTGTGTTGACCAAGGGGTCAACATTTTGGCTAAGCTTGGAGAACAAGGGAGAAGAATTTCGTTTTAGACATGTGGAAGCTTCCCATTGCAGAGTTTTCCTCCTAGTTAGTGGCCATGTGTCACTCTAGGAATGGAGAGTTTTTCCATAGGTAGTGGCCACATGTCACTCTCATTTGAGAGGATTTTTTCCACTTGTCTCCCTCCTATTGGAGAGGATTTCTCCTTGCTCTCCAAGACAACCAAGGTGGATCTTTAGGTTAAAGTTTCAGCCCATTTTGAGACACCTTAGCCTATAAATAGAGGTTCTCTCCATCATGTAATCACCTTGGAAAATATAGTAAAGTTATGCTGCCATTTTGTGCACCCAACCTCTTCTAAGGTCACCCTAGGCTAGAGCAACCCAAGTGACCTCCTCTAGCCACCTTCCTCCAAGAGTTGGCCCAACCTCTCTTAGATTTGGCTTGTTTCTAGATTTGGCTTGTCCTAGCTAGAGCATTGCCATCATTTGGTATCAAGAGCCTTGGTTCTTCAAAGAGCTAAGTTTCTTGGTTTTGATCCTTTGTTATTTCCTTGTTGTTTAATGCTTTCCTTACTTTTCTTGTTGTGTTTTCTTTTCCATCTATCATTTTTTTCTGGCAGTAAACTGGGAAGATTTTGAAACTTAAACTACATCTATCCCAGTTGTCCAAAAAATACGTAAAAATATCCAAATGAAAGCCCTTTGAGTCTAGTTTCCAACAAAAAAAGAATCACTTCATTTGGAGGTCTATGTAGAAAGTTATAAGTAAAACACTCAGCAAAGGTCAAAGCTGCCAGAATGTTGTCATTAGCGTTTTTCAAGTTATGTTTTGTTAGTTTTGGCTACTGTTTTGTGCCTTTTCCTTTTTGAGTCATTCCTTACTGTTTCGTTGGGTCTTTTATTGATTTTATATTTGGTGCATTTCATTGATTGAGTCATTTTAAGTTTTTAATCCATCCATGTTTGTCTAGAGTCATGTGTAGTTCTTTTCTTGTCAATTTTCTCTAGTAACTTTGAAAATCATCAAAACAAACACTAGTAAAAAATTGGGTTTTTACAGCGCACATTATGCCACGGTTCACTAGAAACCGCAACATAATGGTGCGCGGTGGCAGTTTTGTAAATAAATCGAAGATATATGCTGCGGTTCAGAGGGGAACCGCGGCATATACGCCAGTCAACCATCCCCTTTGACGCCACGTCTGAAAAAAAAATTAAATAACAGCCTATATGCCGCGGTTCTCTGGAAAACCGCAGCATATACCCCTGCCAATTTATTGCAGGGACTGACTGAGTCAGAGAATTTCAGAAGTTACAAGGGTATATGCCGCGGTTCTCAGTGTAACCGCAACCTATTCTCCTACCTGAAATAAATTTAAAATGAATTTGAAATATTTAGAGGAATATACCGCGGTTGCCCTCCGAACCGCGGCATATAGTTTAAAAATAATTTCAAAAAGGCCATCTTATACCGCGGTTGCCGCCAAACCGCGGCATATAGTTTAAAAATAATTTCAAAAATGCCATCTTATACCGCGGTTGCCGCCGAACTGCGGCATATAGTTTAAAAATAATTTCAAAAATGCCATCTTATACCGCGGTTAAGTAGCGAACCGCGGTAGATTCCCCAGTCAGAGTTAAAAAATAAAACTTTGGAACAGTATCGTCTTGTTTGCGCAGACGCTCGCTGGACTTCGAGTTTTCTTCTCCCGCCGACCACCCATCTCAGTTCCCTCGTTTCTTCACCGTTTAAACTCAAAATTGTTCGGTCATTTCCCATTTTTGACGATAAGAAACAGTTTTAGCCGATCAAAATCGTTTGAAACGCCTGTCATTCCTCTCCGCTGCATTCCCCTTTGTTGCACCAAGCTTTTTCGCCGCCCCTGTTCCAGGTATTTATGCCCTTTTGCATTCTTAACATGATTTCTCCATTAGTGGTAACTTTAACAAATTTTGATAACTTTAACAAATTTTGATTTTTTCCCAAATGTTGAATTCATATACACTAATTAATATGAATTGTCTTTTGCAGAGATTCAAGACACTACTATATGCAGGTCTGTTTTTGTGGTAGTGGATATCACAAAAACAGACCTGCAATTTTAAAAAATTGCAGGGGAATATGCCGCGGTTGTAACCCCAACCGCGGCATATAGTGGACAAAATTTTTTTTTTTAAAAAAAGGATTTAGGCAGCGGTTCTTTGGACAACCGCGACATATTCCGCAACCTATATACCGCGGTCATAACCGCGGCCTAAAGTCTCTGACTTACTACCGCGGCTGAATATGCCGCGGTTCGTAAACCGCGACGTATAGTGAAAAACAACCGCAGTAAAAGCCCCTCGCTGCACTAGTGAAATATATAACTTAGTTTTCAAAACTGCACCATATACAACCATTTGAGGGTCTTATCTTTGATGTTTTGGGTTCATACTTGCCATTAGATCATTGGCAAGCTCTTAAAAAAAAAAAAATTCTCTATTGACGTTTCTAGTTTTCAACTCCATTTTTTATTCTAGTAGGATTCTCTTCTATTTTGTGTTTCTTGTCTTTGTGGCTTTTAAAAACCATAAATTACCTCTGTTCCAAGTGTGTGGTGGTCTTATTTTTCACCTTAAAAGATTGGAAAAAGAAGTGCTAAATGCTTTTAAGCAAAAGGCCTCAAAAGAGTACTAAAGAGAGCCTAGAAAAGTGCTGAAAAATATTGTGTGCTTAGACAACTACCACTGTTTTTGTGCAATCTGTTTTGGAACGTGTTTTGCTCACTGTTTTGGGTTTTTATCTTCACTTTGCAGTGGCTAAAATTCTTGGCTATGATGTTAAAAGAGTGGCCTTAGTGCCCCATTTGCTCAAAGTTTCCAAAAGACAAGAACCACCCACTTTTCTTCTAGTAGTTTTTGTTCTGTGAATCTATTCTAGCACCTTTCATTAGGATTTCTTTTGAGTCCTAACCTATGTTTCTTAATCTTTAATTTCTTGATTGTCTTCTTGGATTTCTTAGTTTTGACATAATGAAATTCCTTTTGCAAAGCCTTTCTTGTTTTCGGACCTTTTTATTGCTTTTATCCCTTGTTTCTTCTTGCACAATTTCGGCTTTGGTTACTTTGTGTGGTGTAGGTTCTCTTTGTGAGGTGATCCAATTTCTTAGAGGTAGCCTTCTAGGTGGTGGAGACCCAAAGGGAGCTTGAAGTCTAGTGTGGTAGCCAAAAAAAAAAGAAAAGAAAGGAGAGAAACACCTTGGGAGGTAGCTTTGATTTGGTTGTAATTTTTGGCTTTGTAATCTTTCTTCTTCTTTTTTCTCTTGTAACTCATGGCCTTGTTAGGTGTGATAACAGTTGAAAAACTGTTATTTTCATGCTTAAATTTGATACTAAAAGCAACCTTTAACACTTAGAAACTAGCTTGAAATCATGCTTTTGGTTATATGTTTAGAAATAAGACAGCTGGACAGGTTTATGCTTGATTTCAATGTTTTATGCAGGTTTTAAGGTGAATTTGGTGAAAGAAATGAAGAAGAATAGAAATGGAATTAAAAACACATCAAAAAGTGCAAAAGGAGAAGCCGCAACCACCGGTCAGCGGCAGTTTACCGCTGAGCGGCACTCAGAAACCTACGTTGGCTCCGCTGAGGGGTGCAAAGGCCGTTGAGGGGAGGAAACCAACTCACGCACTTACCGCTGAGCGGCACTATTTTGGGCTTGGGCCTAATTTTCTGTATTATTACGAACAATATATAAGCTTTAGGTGATCCTAGGGTTTGTATCTTTGGCTGGGAGGAAGCAGAAACACACTTTTCACCCCTTGGGGGTAGATTGGGAGATGGTGACGGCTCTCCTCTTCTCTTTCTGGGGTATCTTTCATTCTTCCATTATTGTTCATCTAGTTTCACCATGAATATGGTGAACTAAATTTTGTATTGTTGTTGGGGAATCAATGTAGTCTTGTGAAACTCTCATATATGGAATTTGTTTTAACATCTTACTTTAAGACTTATGCTTTCTTTCATCATTAGTTAGGGTTTTTCCTCTTTGCTTAATGCTTGCTTTGTTTAACTCATTCATTGCCATGATCATTGATTTTGTCGATATGGGAACGTACGGGGAAATCTAGATCCGGGGACTTTCTCCCAATAGCATATTGGTTGCCTTTAAGCTTTTGCACTTAATAATTAATTACTGGGAATGCTAGGAATTGTATGAACTCGTAATTAAGGATAGGCCTTCTTGCAAGGTGATTTAGAGAGTGGCATTAACAATTGATGAAAAGAATGATGAATTCCTAAAGTATATGAGAGTGGATAAGATGAAATTGATAACCCCAACAACATACTCATCCATATAATTCATTACGTGTTTGCTGGACAGGTTTATGCTTGATTTTAGTGTTTTATGCAGGTTTTAAGTTGAATTTGGTGAAAAGCAAGTGAAGAAGGATAGAAATGGAATCAGAAAAGACATTAAAAAGTGCAAAAGGAGAAGCCGCAACCACCGCTCAGCGGCAGTTTACCGCTCAGCGGCACTCAGAAACCTACGTTGGCTCCGCTGAGGGGTGCAAAGGTCGCTGAGGGGAGGAAACCAACTCACGCACTTACCGCTGAGCGGTAGTTTACCGCTGAGCGGCATTATTTTGGGCTTGGGCCTAATTTTCTGTATTATTACGAACAATATATAAGCTTTAGGTGTTCCTAGGGTTTGTATCTTTGGCTGGGACGAAGCAAACACTCTTTTTTCCACCCCTTTGAAGGAAGATCTTGGATGCCCAGACTCCCTTTTCACCTTTCTAGGGTTTTATCTTCCATTCTTTCATTATTATTCATCTAGTTTCACCATGAATATGGTGAACTAAACCTTGTATTGTTGTTGGGGAATCAATGTAGTCTTGTGAAACTCTCATATATGGAATTAATGTTTTAACATCTTATTTTAAGATACATGCTTTCTTTCATCATTAGTTAGGGTTTTTCCTCTTTGCTTAATGCTTGTTTTGTTTAACTCATTCATTGCCATGATCATTGATTTTGTCGATATGGGAATGTACGGGGAAGTCTAGATCCGGGGAATTTCTCCCAATAATATATTGGTTGCCTTTAAGCTCCTGCACTTCAGAACTAATTACTAGGAATGCTAGGAATTGTATGAACTCGTGATTAAGGATAGGCCTTCTTGACAAGGTAATTTAGAGAGTGACATTAACACTGATGAAAAGATTGATGAATTTCTAAAGTATATGAGAGTGGATAAGATGAAATTGATAACCCCAACAACATACTCATCCATATAATTCATTTCGTGTTTGTTTTACTCTTTTTGCCATTGATCACATTCATGCATACATGTTTAATTATTGTCTTTTGCATTAAAAACCTACAATCAATCGTTCACAAGTCTTAAATAATCAACAAATCAGATAACTAACTAGGCCGTGAGTCTTTTGGGAAAACGATACTTGGTCTTATCTAGTTTTATTACTTGATCCGATTCGGTCACACTTACCGATTGTTAAACAAGTTTGTGGCACCGTTTTTTGGTGTTCATAAATTTGTCATCACCCACCGTGAACTACATTGCTTGCTGCTGTGGCCGAGAATCAAAACCAAAATGAAGCACCTCTCTCCCTCCTTTCCCAAGTGGCGGCTGGACCTAGTGCCCCAGCCCTCACCCGTAACCTTCCATCCAAGCGTGCTACCAAAATAAAGTGAAGACCCCCCACGGCTGCTGCTGCTCCAAGCTAAAACTCCCTTCAGCCTGCTGGACCCATGAATCCCTTTGCTTACTGGATGCACCCCTTAGCTGCTGGATTGTACCGCTGGAATGCTGGACTGCTTTTTGCTACTTCTTGGACGCGTGGTGCTGAAGCTGCTTGTTGGACCGTGGATCCAAGTGTGGGCCGTGATGGGCGTTGCTTTCCTCAAACCTTGTTGGACCATTGTTGAAGCTGGAGTGTGAAGTTGAAGGCTTGCTGGATGCGTGAAGGCTGTTATCTGCGTGGATCCAATTGAAGGACGTGAAGGCTTCCTCTGCTGCTGGGCTTACTTCCTTCTCATCCTCCACGGGTCTCTAAGCTGCTGGACCGTGACCAAGTGTTGATTGCTGGATGCCACCCGCTGCTGCTAGATTTTGCGTGCTGACGCGTGGTCTCCTTTCCGTGGACTGTGCAGGCCGTGCTTCAAGATCCCTTTCTTCTACGCGCACCTTTTCTCCCATTCTTGTGCTGTTGCTTCTTGGACGTGTGGTGGACTCCTTGGATGCTGCTGCTTGCTGGACCAACACTGGACGTGTGAAGCTCTCCAAGTTGCTGAATGCACCACAATGTGTGCGTGCTTCTCTAATTGAAAGCTGGATGTGCACCCTTCTCCAATCAAGCCAGCTGGATGCTCATGTGCACAAGGGCTGGACGCGTCAGCTACTGGATGCTGCTGGACTTCACGTGGGCGTGTGCTTTCTTTCTTCCAGCACCCCCTCAAGTTTATGGGCCTCCGTGTGTTTTGCTGGTGCTGGAACACGTCACTACCTTAAGTCCATCTCCATGTGCAAAAAAAAATAAAATTGAAACCCACACCTCTCTTTCATTTTATTTTAGGTTTAATAGGTTCGGAGGTCCTTATATTTGTGGGTTCGTTTCAATTGGGTCCTCCAATTTTGAAAGTGATCAATTTGGTCCCTAATTTAACAAAATTGAGTCAATAATACCCTTTCCGTTAAATGTAATGGACGGCGTTAACTTTTTAAACATGTGGCATGTTGAGGCATCCTTTTATTTGCAGGTTGCACAGTTTTATTTGAAGGATGCTTCAACATACCACATGTTTAAAAAGTTAATGTCGTCCATTGCATTTAACGGAAAGGGTATTATTGACTCAATTTTGTTAAATTAGGGACCAAATTGATCACTTTCAAAATTGGAGGACCCAATTGAAACGAACTCACAAATATAGGGACCTCCGAACCTATTAAACCTTTATTTTAAAATATAATTGATGTGGCATTTCTTTTCACCTCCAAATGTCCCAAATATTATCCAATAATTTCCCTACAATTAATAATGCAAATAATTAGCTCAAATAATTCAAATTAATTAAAATAAGATTTTTTTGTCAAATTAAGCACAATTAGCAAAAATGGAAAAATACCGGACATTTAAGCACAATTCCCTGATTAAATCTAGCACAATAAGCTAAGTGAAATCAAGAAAATATTGACTCATCACGCTACCTGGGAGGCAACCTAGTTGATTGATTTTATATGTATTGTTTGTTTTGATTCTGCTTTAGTAGCATGATAGGGCTTTGGATGCATGAGTGTTATGAGAAGTTTATTGTAGGGAACAAGTGAGGGGCATGAGTAGGAGGCACTTAGGTTAAGCTAGGAAGAAGAAGAGCATTTCACGAAAGTGCCGTTGAGCGGCAAACTGCCGCTGAGCGGTAGCATCGCAAATGGGCTTAGGGTGCCCCTTAGCGGAACCCGAGCCCATTAGGGTATTTTTATACCCTAAGTCACGCTTTGGCCTCTATTTTCAGATTCTTCTCTGCACACACACTCCTAAACACTTTTCCAAAGGTTCTCTACATTTTTCCTTTCATTCTTCTTTAGAAAATCTCCCTTCCACTCACTTTCTCACTAGTTTTCCATCTAAGTTTGGGGTTGGGAGAGAGCATCATTGATGGGGCTGAGTTTTTCAAAGCACTAGAGCAGGATTTGTTTTATCAATCACTTTTATTTTTAGAATTGGGTTTGATGTACTCAATTGGAAACTTTGTCTGTTATGATGGTTTGCTTATGATTATTGTTTGATAAGTAATGCTTGATGATGTTTGGATCTTGATTGATGATTGAGAATGTGCACATTATATGCTTATACAGGTGGTTCACAAGCATTGTGAACAAATGCAAGATGTTGTGATTGTGATTATGATTCTAAGCAGGATGTTATATGTGGAATGTGAATGAGCTTATGTGTGAGGTTTTCAGTTCCAGAGTTGTTATTGTTGAATACTATTACTATGAAAGCATGAATGACTTTGCCTAGGTTTTCTATGATTGAATTACTTGCTTGTTTGCATCATATGATCAAGGCCATTTGTTGGTAACCCTTTTATTAGCCAAATGCATGATTTTAGCCCCACAAAAGAGAGCACTATGTGTTCTATCCTTTGAACCCTTAGCCTTGAACATGATTTGAAAACCCTTTTTGAAAAGCTTTACCTTGAGTTAAGATGAAAATATTCTGTTGTATTGATAAATGTTCAAGTTTGGGGTTGTTGGAAAATAGAAAGGGAAAATAAAAAGCATTGAGTTAAAAGTTAAGCATGTGAAAAGAAAAAGAAAAAGGAAAGAAAAGAAAAAGAAATGAAAAGCTCAATGTAAAAGAAAGTTGGGAATAATCAAGAATGGTTGTGTTTAGATGATTCTCTTAACTCAATGGTTTTGTGATCCAGAAAAACCAATTGTTATTGTTAGCCTAGCCACATTATAAGCCATTGAAAAGTCCTTGTGATGATGTGTGCTTGTAAGTGTTTTTGATTATGGTTAAATAAAAGGCAAAGTTGATCCATGTGACATTGTAATAGTAGAGTGAATGAGTGAATATCTCCTATACACTTGTGTGTTTGAGTGAAACACTTTATCTAGTGAGGATAGATTCCATGAACACATAAGAACATCTTTGCTTAGTTAATTGATCATTCATGAAAATAGCATTTGTTGGATAGTATGTGTTTGAGTGATCACTAAAAGCATGTGCACATCTTGATTGAAGTCTTGATGATGAGCTAAATTTAGTATTTACTTGTCTTGAAAGAAGGATTTTTGAATGTGGTTAACCGTTGTATGGATTAGTGGAAAATTGAGTTTCATCTTATTTGCTTGAGGACAAGCAAAGTTCTAAGTTTGGGGTTGTGATAACAGTTGAAAAACTGTTATTTTTATGCTTAAAAATGATACCAAAAGCAACCTTCAAGACTTAGAAACTAGCTTGAACTCATATTTTTTCTTTAGTTTTGTGAATAAGAGAGTTAAAGGTGAATTTAATGGTTTTTTTCAAGATTCCCTTGATTTTGTAGGCTAATTGAATGATTTGAAAGAAGAATTGAAGTACCGAATGATTGGAATGCTGAAAAGTCAACCAAAAACCAGAAAAGTCAACCAGTCAACCATAAAAGTCAACCAGTCAACCAGAATGCTGAAAAGTCAACCAGAATGCAAAAAAAAGTGTGACCGAGTGGCGCTGAGCGGTAATTTGGCGCTGAGCGGCAGGTTTTTGTATTTTTTAGAATAGTATATAAGCTTTAGGACGTCCTAGGCTTGGTATCTTTGGCTGGAGAAGACGCAAAACACACTTTTCAGCCCTTAGGGGTAGAATTGGAGATGATGACGACTCTCCTCTTCTCTTTCTAGAGTTTTTCTATCTCTTCCACTCTTTCATTGTATTTCATCTAGTTTCACCATGAATATGGTGAACTAAACTCTTCTTGTTGTTGGGGAATATATGTAATCTTGTGAAGCTCTCATATATGGAATTTTGTGTTTAAACATCATAACTTTGATACATGCTTTCTTTCATCATTAGTTAGGGTTTTTCCTCTTTGCTCAAAGCATGCATTTTTTAACTCATTCGATGTCATGATTATTGATTTTAGTGATATGGACACATACGGTAAAATCTAGATCCAGGGAAATTCTCCCAAAAGCAATATCGCCTAGACGTAGGGATATGAGGGTTGGTTGCCTTTAAGCTTCTGTGCTTCAGAATTAATTATTAGGGTGCTAGGAATTGTATGAACTCGTAATTAAGGATAGGCTTTCTTGGCCGAGACATCGGGTTTAAGGTAATTTCGAGAGTGGCATTAACATTGATGAAAAGAATGATGAATTCCTAAAATATGAGAGTGGATAAGATAAAATTGATTTCCTCAACAACATACTCATTCATATAATTCGTTCAGTGTTTGTGTTTTTCTTTCCCATTGATCAAAACTCATGCATACATGTTGAGAGAAAAGAAAAAGTTGAGTTGATTGAAAAAGAAGAAGAAATTGAGGAAAAAAAAAAGTGAGATTGAGAGGAAGGAAAAGGAGAAAAAAAGGGAGAAAGAAAAGAAAAAGAAGAGGGAGAGAGAAAAGAGAGAAAAATTGAGAAAGCTCTTCCTTACCCTGAAGTTTTTGCTCGAAAGGAAAAGGAGAGACAATTAGGGTGTTTCAAGGAGATATTCAAGAAATTGGGAATTAATATTCCATTGACTGAAGTATTGCATCAAATCCCTACCTATGAAAAATTTATGAAGAAGTTCCCCAAGAAGAAGAAATATTTAGATGAGGACGCAATAGAAGTACAAGGAAATTGTAGTGTGATTTTGCAGAAGACACTTCCTCCTAAAGTCAAAGATCCGGGAAGCTTCATTATTCCTTGCACTATTGGGAACTGTGATGTAGGGAAAGCTCTAATTGATTTAGGGGCTAGTATCAATTTGATGCCCTTATCGATGATAAAGAAGATTGGTGGTTTTGAGGTCAAACCGACAAAGATGGTGTTGCAAAGGGCAGATAGATCTACCAAGAATCCCCACGATATAGTGGAGGATGTTGCGGTGCAAGTTCACAAACTTAAATTCCCAATGGATTTTGTGGTGATGGAGATAAGGGAAAATTTGAAAGTCCCTATCATTCTTGGAAGGTGTTAAGACTCCGGCAAGTGTACCGAATCGTATCCAATAATAATAAATGGTAAGACCAAGTATCGTTTCCCAAGAGACTCACGGCCTAGACATTCATGTTGTTTCTTGATTAATTAAGACTTGTAAACAAAATCATGGTGTTTATAATGGAGAAAATAAATATGAATGCACGTGTTGATCAATTGACTTGAAGAATCCACAAGTGATTGGTGTATAAAATATGGATTGATTATGTTGTTGGGGTTTCCGACTTCTCCTATCCACTCTCATGTATTTATGAATTCATCTTCTTCATTAATGTTAATGCCACTTTCTAATTTACCTTAAACCTGATGTCTCGGTGAAGAAAGCCTACTCTTAATTACTAGATCACAATGTCTTGTATCCCCAACAATTAATTATGCATTACATTCGCACAGAAGCTTAAAGGCAACCAACCCTCCTATCCCTATGTCTAGGTAATATTGCTTTTCGGAGAATTTCCCCAATTCTAGATTTCCCCATATGTTTCCATATTGACAAAAACAATAATCATGCAATTGAATGAGTTAAACAAAGCATGCATAGAGCGTAGAGGAAAAACCTTAACAATTAATGAAGTAAAGCATTTATAATATAAATCAATTCAATACATGAGAGTTTCGAAGGATTACATCGTTTCCCCAACAACAATGGAGGTTTAGTTCACCATAAACATGGTGAAACTAGATAAAAATATGGAAAAGAATGAAAGATAAAACCCTAAAAGTTGAAGATCGGAGCTTTCGCATACAAAATCTGCCTCCGAGGGATGAAAGGAGTATCTCTGCGCCTCTTTCTGTCAAAAGATCCCGTCTCTAGGTTGTCCAAAACCTTAAATAGTTCATAAAAATAACATAAAATAGGTCCAAGCCCACGTCGTCGGCGCTCAGCGCCCCAAAAAGGGTGCCCAATGGTGGTTGCGGCACTAAACTAACGCTCAGCGGTGGCGCTCAAGCGTGAAATAGTGGTTGCAACACTAAATTGGCGCTCAGCGGTGGCGCTCAGGCGTGAAACAGTGGTTGCAGCACTAAAATGACGCTGAGCGGTGGCGCTCAGGCGTGAGATAGTAGAACTTGGCGCTTAGCGCCCCAAAATGACACTCAGCGCTATCTACGGTTCTTCTATGTGCTACTTTTCCAGCGTTTCCTAACTCCAAATCCTTGCTACTTCAACTTCTTCATCCAATTCATCTTAATTCCTGTGAAAACAAGGAAAACCAAGCATAAAACCAATAATACCACCTTCAACTCTCTTATTCTCACAACTTAAGCAAAAACATGATTTCAAGCTAGTTTCTAAGTCATAAAGGGTGTTTTTAATATCAAAATTGGGTATAAAAATAACAAGATTTCAACCGTTATCATGACCCCAAACATAGAACTTTGCTTGTCCTCAAGAAAATAAGATATAACTCAGTCTTCCACCAATCAATACAATGGTTCAACACATTCAAAAACTCTTTCTTCCAAGACAAGTAATTACTCAAATCAGCTCATCAAATAGAATTCAGTCAAGATGTACACATGCCTTGATTAAAATCACTCATCATGGTGTTCACATAATCACATAATATCCAATAGATGTTATTCTCATGAATGACCAATTAACTAAGCATAGATGTAACTCATTCAATCTAGAACTGGGGAAATTCTCCCGGAAGCAATATTACCTAAACATAGGAATAGGAGGATCGATTGCCTTTAAGCTTCTGTGCGAATGTAATGCATGATTAATTGCTATGGAGATAAGACATTGTGAACTAGTGATTAGGATTAGGCTTTCTTCACCGAGACATCAGGTTTAAGGTAAATTAGAAAGTGGCATTAACATTAATGAAGAAAGATGAATTCATAAATACATGAGAGTGGATAGGATAAGTCGAAAACCCCAACAACATATTCATTCCATATAGTGCTTGAGACGTTGACCATTCATTACCCAACTTCTCTGTGGATCACGGGCAGCTGGATCTACCAATTCAATTGCTCCATGCAGACGCACTTCCTTCACTATGAACGGTCCTGACCACTTTGACTTCAACTTCTCAGGAAACATATTCAAACGTGAATTGAACAATAACACATGTTTCCCTAGAGTAAAAAATCTCTTTATCAGCTTCCTGTCATGATAGAATTTTACCTTTTCCTTGTAGCTTCTGGATGAATCATATGCATGCAACCACATCTCTTCAAGCTCCAATATCTGCATTCTGCGTTTATTTTGAATATCTGAGGGATCAAAATTCAAAAATTTTAGAGCCCACAAAGATTTATGCTCCATCTCCACTGGCAAATGACATGTTTTCCCATAGACTAGCTGAAAGGGTGATAAACCCATAAATGCCTTCATTGCCATCCTATATGCCCAAAGAGCATCATCGAGTTTCTGTGACCAATGCTTTCTTGATGAAGCAATTGTTTTCTCTAGAATCCTCTTTATCTCCCTTTAGACACCTCAGCTTCTCCATTTGTTTGTGGATGATAAGGTGCAGCCACCTTATGTCTCACACCATAATTTTTGAGTACTTTCGCAAGCTGAAAGTTACAAAAATGAGATCCTCTATCACTACTAACTACTCTTGGAGTTCCAAAGCGTGAAAAATCCTGCCTCTTCAGAAATTTAATCACAGTGCTAGCATCATTCTTGGGACAAGCCAGAGCTTCCACCCATTTACTCACATAATCCACTACCACCAATATATATTCACAATTTCTGGCATGATTATGAGCATATTTAAACAGGGTAGGCCAATAAAATCCTGACTGAAGAACTTTTGCTGTTGTTCTTTCTCCATTAAAATGTCCCCCATAAGGTGAATCATGACAGTGCTAGAGAATTCCTTCTACTTCTTCATTTCTCACACACCGCCTCAAAAGATTATCAGCTCCAATCTTGAACAAATAAGGATCATCCTAGATAAACTGCTTGGCATCATGTAAATTTTTTTTCCCTTGTTGCCATTTAAGATCTTCTGGAATTACTCGTACAGCTTTCAAATTAGCTATATCAGCAAACCACGACCTTTGTTGGATATACATGAATGTTTCATCTGAAAAAGATTCCCAGATTTCAGCTTCCTTGCTTGTAACTTCACTGTTAACCGACCTAGATAAGTGATCAGGTATTACATTTACACTTCCCTTCTTGTCACGGATCTCCCCATCAAACTCTTGTAGTAAGAGCACCCATCTAATTAATCTTGATTTAGAATCTGGCTTGGTTAGCAAAAACTTTATACTTGCATGATCTGTGTAGATGATCACTTTAGACCGAATGAGATAAGGTCTAAAATTCTCCAAAGCATACACAATAGCAAGAAATTCTTTTTCTGTGGTGGCATAATTCAATTGAGCTTCATTCAAAACCTTACTAGCATAATAGATAGTATGCAATACTTTCTCTTTTCTCTGACCCAGCACAACACCTATTGCATAATCACTAGCATCACACATCAATTCAAAATTTCGATCCCAATTTGTAGCTACAATCACTAGGGCCGAGATAAATATTCTTTTCAAGATGTCAAAAGCTTTTAAACATTCTTCATTCATCAGAAATGGTACATCTTTAACCAGCAAATTACTCAATGGTTTGGCAATCTTTGAGAACTCTTTAATAAATCTTCTATAACACCCAACATGGCCTATAAAACTTCTAATTCCCTTCACATTTGTTGGTGGAGGAAGGTTCTCAATGACCTCTACTTTGGCTTTATCCACTTCGATCCCCCTAGCAGAAATTTTGTGACCTAACACAATTCCATCTGTTACCATGAAATGACATTTCTCCCCGTTAAGCACAAGATTCGTTTGAACACATCTCTTGAGGACAATATCAAGAATCGCCAAACACCTTTGGAATGAATTTCCAAATACTGAAAAATCATCCATGAAGACTTCAATACACTTCTCTATGAGATAAAAAAAATTGCCTGCATATACCTTTGAAATGTAGCTGGAGCATTACATAACCCAAATGGCATCTTTCTGTACGCAAATACACCAAATGGACACGTAAATGTTGTCTTCTCCTCGCCTTTTGGATCTACCACAATTTGATTGTATCCAGAATATCCATCTAGGTGTTATCACTCCGACAAGTGTACCAAATCGTATCAAGTAATAATAAATGGTAAGACCAAGTATCGCTTCCCTAGAGACTCACAGCCTAAACAGTTATGTGATTACTTGATTAAATAAGACTTGTAAACGAAATCATTGTGTTTATATTGCGGAAAATAAACATGAATGCAAGTGTTGGTCAATTGAATTGAAAGATGCAAAAGTGATTGATGTAAAATATGGAATGATTATGTTGTTGGGGTTTCCGACTTATCCTATCCACTCTAATGTATTTATGAATTCATCTTCTTCATTAATGTTAATGCCACGTTTTAATTTACCTTAAACTCGATGTCTCGGTGAAGAAAGCCTAATCCTAATTACTAGTTCACAATGTCTTGTCTCCCTAGCAATTAATCATGCATTACATTCGCACAAAAGCTTAAAGGCAATCGATCCTCCTATTCCTATGTCTAGGTAATGTTGCTTCTGGGAGAATTTTCCCAATTCTAGATTTTCTCATATGTGTCCATAGTGACAAAACCAATAATCATGCAATTGAATGAGTTAAACAAAGCATGCATAGATTATAGAGGAAAAAACCCTAACAATTAATGAAGTAAAGCATATATAATCAAGAATCAATTCAATACATGAGAGTTTCAAAGGATTACATCGTGTTCCCAACAACAATGGAGGTTTAGTTCACCATAGACATGGTGAAACTAGATGAAAATAATGGAAAGAATGAAAGGAGTGTAATTTCGCCTCTAAGGGGTGAAAGGAGTGTAATTTCGCCTCTTTCTGTCCAAAGATGTGAACCCTAGGTTAATAAAACCTTAAATAGTTCATTAAAAATACAGAAAACAGGCCCAGGCCCAAGTCGACAACGCTTAGTGCCCCAAAATGGCGCTCAGCGGCAGGGACGACATTCAACTGGCGCTAAGCGGCACAAAACTGGCGCTCAGTGCTACTTTTTCTACACTCTGGTTGACTGGTTGACTTTTCTGCACTTAGTTGATTGGTTGACCTTTCTGCATTTTGGTTGACTTTTCTGCATTCCAACCATTCGGTACTTTAACTCTTCTTTCAAATCATTCCAATAGCCTACAAAATCAAGGGAATCTAGCACAAAACCATTAAATTCACCTTCAACTCTCTTATTCACAAAACTAAAGCAAAAACATGAGTTAAAGCAAGTTTCTAAGTCAAAAAGGGTTGATTTATTATCAAAATTAAGTATAAAAATAACAATATTTCAACCGTTATCACTAGGAAGCAATAGAAAGCCTGACCCGCCAATCTTTCCAGCATCTGATCCATAAAAGGAAGGGGAAAATGATCCTTCCTAGTAGCCTTATTTAGCTTCCTATAATCAATGCACATTCACCATCGAGTAACAGTCCGTGTAGGAATAAGTTCATTCTTCTCATTATAGATTACTGTCATCCCACCTTTCTTTGGTACTACCTGTACTGGACTCACCCATTCACTGTTAGAGATCGGATATATAATGCCGACTTCCAGAAGGTTCAATACTTCTTTTCTAACCACCTCCTTCATCACTGGGTTTAACCTTCTCTGTGGTTGAGCACTTGGTCTATTAGCTTGACCAAATAAAGTTCAAGTTCCTTCTTTAATGTTGATGTCCGTATCCCACCAACTCCTCAACTGCTTCTGGTGTACTGTTTTGACTCTTCTAGAATATGGAGACTCTATCTCTATCATCTCCTTTTCTTTGTATCCTTTCACAACCCACAACTTGTTTTTGACTCTCACAGGTGTACCGAGTTGGAGTTGCTCTTTCATCCAGTCATCAGGAACTTTTCTTCCTCTACCAATCTTCTCTTTATCATGTACCTGAAACAACAATCAATGTTTACCTTTAACCTTGAGCTTTTCATCTTTAGGGCTAGTCATGAGTACATCTTGAAATGCAGCTTTATGACTAGCTTCTTCCTCCTGCATTTATCTCTCTTCTTTGAAGACATCTACAACAACCCTTTCTTCTCGGTCTTGGAGCGCCACTATACCTTCATTCACATCAATGATAGCTTTGGCCGTTTTCATAAACGGTCTTCCGAGAATAATGGGTATCTTTTCGGTCTCCATCTCCATCACCACAAAGTCTGCCAAGAACTGTAGTTTTCCTACACAAACTATAATATCCTCAGTTATTCCATAAGGTTTCTTTGATGATCGATCTGCCATTACTAAGTCAACCTTTATAGGTTTCACATCAACATCACCGATTTGCTCCAATAAAGAATAAGGTATCAAGTTAACACTTGATCCTAAATCAAGCAAAGCTTTTTTAACCCTTTTCTTCCCTATTGTGCATGGAATGGAAAAACCTCCTGGATCTTTTGCTTTTGGAGGGAATGGCTCCTTTTTAACAGATTTATACTTCTTTGTATCATCATCTCTACGTCTTTTCTTTGTAGAGATTTCTTCCTCAGGTTTAGTATAAACTGCAATTTGCTGTAGTATCTCCTTCCAAGGTGCATCATTGTCCACCATACTGAATAATTCTGTAAAATCAAATTGTTTCTCATGATTTATTGGAAAAGGAAATATCTCATTACTCTTTATCTCTTTTCTCTCTCTCTTCTCTTTTCTCTCTTCTTTTTCTTTTTCTCTCTTTTCTCTCTTTTCTTTTTCTTCCTCTCCTTTTTCCTTCTCTTTGTCTAACTCAACTATTTCATCATTTGTACTATCCACCACTTTACATTCTTCCCTGGGGTTAACCTCAGTATTAGCCCCAAAATTTCTATTAGGCCTTTCTTCCACTTGCTTGGTAATCTGACCCATTTGAATCTCCAAATTCTTAATAGCGGCATCCGTACTCTTTTGAGAAGATTCAGTTTTCTGTATAAATTGATTAAGAGTTTCTTACATCCTTATGGACCTTTCATTAAGTGCAGAAATCTGTTGCCATAAAGTTGTTTGTTGCTGTTGCTTGTTAAATTGCCCAGTTTGTCCAGCCTGCCCACTCTGTCCTTGACCAATGCTTGGGTGTGGTTTCCACCCTTGATTGAAGTTCCCCTGACGGTACGGAAACTGATTGGCCATGAAATTAACATCCTCCAAAGCTTCTGCTGGAAAGGCACATTGACCATTTATATGGTCACCTCCACACAATTCACACAACTGCGATTAAACCTGTGCAACATTCTTTAACTCTTTCAACAACTGTGCAAGTGTTTTGGTAAGGGTTTCCAGTTGTTGAGTTAGTATCTTATTTTGTGCTAGCAAGGCGTCATGGGATTGCAGCTGTAGAACTCCTTTTTTTTGAGTAGGAGCTCCTCTTTCACTATTCAGATCATTATCACTAGTACTGGACTAGTGATAATTATCAATGATTTCTGTAGCTTCCTCTGGAGTTTTCCATTTGATGTTTCCTCCAGCTGTGGCGTCAAGAATCATCATGGTTTGGGAACCAAGACCTGTAAGGAAAGCCAAGACTACTTCCCCTTCGTCAAAACCATGTGTGGGAGTTTTTCTCAGTAAGCTTTTATATCCGTCCCATGCATGACCTAGTGATTCCTCCATACCTTGCCTAAAGGATGTAATCTCTTGCTTTCCTTTATTTACCTTTGATTGTGGAAAGTATTTGTTTAGGAACTTTGTTACCACCTCTTCCCACTCTATAAAGCTTCCTTCTGAAAAAGAGTTCAACCAAATCTTAGCGTTGCCTCCTAGTGAGAATGGAAACAAGCTAAGTTTGATCGCTTCGTCCGGCACCCCATTTATCTTGATTGTGTTGCAAATCTCGTTAAATGTAGTAAGGTGCTCATATGGGCTTTCGTGAGACAACCCATTAAACTGGTTACTCTTAACCAATTGGATTAGTGCTGGTTTCACCTCCATATTAGCCGCATTGACTCTTGGTCTTGCTATGCTGTTGAAATGCTGAGGTCCAGCTGCATTAGTATAGTCAGCAAGAGTTCGTCTGTTATTATTGTTCTCCATCTCCTCAATGGTATGGATAGAACTTTGTGGTGATGGTTGTAACAGAGTTTCCGGAGAAGGAAAGAGGTCTCTAGATGTACGGATTCTTCTCCTTCGTCTACTCTCGTCTAAACCTTCAAGAAGAGGTTCTGCAGTTTTCTTGCTCCTTGTTCGGATTGCTTCCTGCATACACAAGAAAATAAATCCCTAAAAGAATTGGTTAGCACAAAAAGATATAAAAGAAGATATAAGATCAAAGATAAGAAGATAAAATAAAAACAGAAAATAAAATAAAATAAAATAAAATAAAAACAGAAAAATAAAAACAGAAAATAAAACCAGAAATTCAAATTTCAAAATTTAAAATTCAAGTCAAAGATAATCAATAATCAAACAAATAAACTAGTTAAACCACGAGTCCCCGGCAACAGCGCCAAAAACTTGATGACAAATTTATGAACACCGAAAACGGCGCCACAAACTTGTTTAACAATCGGCAAGTGTGACCGAATCGTATCAAGTAATAAAACTAGGTAAGACCAAGTATCATTTTCCCAAAGGACTCACGGCCTAGTTAGTTATCTGTTTTGTTGATTATTTAAGACTTGTGAACGATTGATTGTAGGTTTTAAATGCAAAAGACAGTAATTAAACATGTATGCATGAATTTGATCAATGGCAAAAAGAGTAAAACAAACATGGAATGAATTATATGGATGAGTATGTTGTTGGGGTTATCAATTTCATCTTATCCACTCTCATATACTTTAGGAATTCATCAATCTTTTCATCAATGTTAATGCCACTCTCTAAATCACCTTGTCAAGAAGGCCTATCCTTAATTACAAGTTCATACAATTCCTAGCATTCCTAGTAATTAGTTCTGAAGTGCAGGAGCTTAAAGGCAACCAATATGCTATTGGGAGAAATTCCCCGGATCTAGACTTCCCTGTACGTTCCCCTATCGACAAAATCAATGATCATAGCAATGAATGAGTTAAACAAAGCAACCATTAAGCAAAGAGGAAAAACCCTAACTAATGATGAAAGAAAGCATGTATCTTAAAATAAGATGTTAAAACATTAATTCCATATATGAGAGTTTCACAAGACTACATTGATTCCCCAACAACAATACAAGGTTTAGTTCACCATATTCATGGTGAAACTAGATGAATAATAATGAAAGAATGGAAGATAAAACCCTAGAAAGGTGAAAAGGGAGCCTGAGCATCCAAGATCTTCCTTCAAAGGGGTGGAAAAGAGAGTGTTTGCTTCGTCCCAGCCAAAGATACAAACCCTAGGATCACCTAAAGCTTATATACTGTTCGTAATAATACAGAAAATTAGGCCCAAGCCCAAAATAGTGCCGCTCAACGGTAAACTACCGCTCAACGGTAAGTGCGTGAGTTGGTTTCCTCCCCTCAGTGGCCTTTGCACCCCTCAGCGGAGCCAACATAGGTTTCTGAGTGCCGCTCAGCGGTAAACTGCCGCTGAGCGGTGGTTGCGGCTTTTGCTTTTGCACTTTTTGATGTCTTTTCTGATTCCATTTCTATTCTTCTTAACTTCTTTCACCAAATTCACCTTAAAACCTGCATAAAACACTGAAATCAAGCATAAACCTGTCCAGCTCTCTTATTTCTAAAAATATAACCAAAAGCATGATTTCAAGCTAGTTTCTAAGTGTTAAAGGTTGCTTTTAGTATCAAATTTAAGCATGAAAATAACAGTTTTTCAACTGTTATCAGAATCTCATGACGTCTTGAAATAGTCCCAGTTCTTTGACACTTATCACAATTCTTGGCATGATTATGAGCATCTTGAAACAAAGTAGGCTAATAAAAACCTGACTGGAGAACTTTTGTTGTTTTTCTTTCTCCATTGAAATGTCCTCCATAAGGTGAGTCATGATAGTGCCAGAGAATTCGTTCTGCTTCTTCATTTGTCACACATCGCTTTAGAAGATTATCTGCTCCAATTTTGAACAAATAAGGATCATCCCAGATAAATTGCTTGGCATCATGCAAAATTACTTTGTTGTTGGGGAATTAATGTAGTCTTGTGAAACTCTCATATATGGAATTTGTTTTAACTTCTTACTTTAAGACTTATGCTTTCTTTCATCATTAGTTAGGGTTTTTCCTCTTTGCTTAATGCTTGCTTTGTTTAACTCATTCATTGCCATGATCATTGATTTTGTCGATATGGGAACGTACGGGGAAATCTAGATCCGGGGAATTTCTCCCAATAGCATATTGGTTGCCTTTAAGCTTCTGCACTTAAGAATTAATTACTAGGAATGCTAGGAATTGTATGAACTCGTAATTAAGGATAGGCCTTCTTGCAAGGTGATTTAGAGAGTGTCATTAACATTGATGAAAAGAATGATGAATTCCTAAAATATATGAGAGTGGACAAGATGAAATTGATAACCCCAACAACATACTCATCCATATAATTCATGACGTGTTTGTTTTACTCTTTTTGTCATTGATCAAACTCATGTATACATGTTTAATTATTGTCTTTTGCATTAGAAACCTACAATCAATCGTTCACAAGTCTTAAATAATCAACAAATCAGATAACTAACTAGGCCGTGAGTCCTTTGGGAAAACGATACTTGGTCTTACCTAGTTTTATTACTTGATACGATTCGGTCACACTTGCCGAGGGTTAAACAAGTTTGTGGCGCCGTTTTTCGGTGTTCATAAATTTGTCATCAGCGCCTTTCTCAAGAAGCTCTTGTATCTATCCCATGCTTGACCTAGCGTCTCCTCCATGCCTTGTCTAAAAGAAGAAATTTCTTGCTTCCCTTTGTTGATTTTGGACTATGGGAAGTACTTGTTTAGAAACTTTGAAACCACTGCTTCCCATTCAGTAAAGCTATCCTCCGGAAAAGAATTCAACCATATCTTTGCATTGCCTCCCAATGAGAAAGGAAACAAGCTTAGCTTTATTGCGTCATCTGGCACACCATTGATCATATGGCAAATCTCTTTCAATGTGGTTAGATGTTCATATGGACTTTCATGTGATAGCCCATTAAATTGGTTGCTCTTTACCAATTGTATCAACGCCGGTTTCACCTCCATGTTTGCAACATTGACCCTCGGCCTAACAATACTATTAAAGTGATGAGGACCAACAACATTGGTGTAATCCGCAAGAGTACATCTACCATTGTTCTCTTCAGCCATCTCTTCAGTGCTCTGGTTAGACCTTTGTGGTGAGGGTTGTAGAAGTGTTTCCGAAGAAGGAAATAATTCTCTAGAAGTTCGAACTCTCCTCCTCCTTCTACTTTCGTCCAATCCTTCAAGAAGAGGTTCCGAAGTTTTCTTGCTCCTAGTTCGAATTGTATCCTGCATACACAAGAACACAAAACCCTAGAAACAATTGTTAGCACAAAAAGATAGAAAAGATTATTTCCCCGTATGTGTCCATATTGACAAAACCAATGATCATGCCATTGAATGAGTTAAACAAAGCGCAAAGAGGAAAAACCCTAACAATTAATGAAGTAAAGCATATATAATCAAGAATCAATTCAATACATTAGAGTTTCAAAGGATTACATCATTTCCACAACAACAATGGAGGTTTAGTTCACCATAGACATGGTGAAACTAGATGAAAATAATGAAAAGAATGAAATAATGAAAGAGATAGAAAAATCCTAGAAAGAGAAGACGAGAGTTGTCACATCGCCAAATCTACCCCGAAGGGGTGAAATGTGTGTTTCTGTGCTCAGGCCATCAAAAGATGCAATCCCTAGGACTTGCAAGCCCATAAAAATAACAAAAAAGAGGTCCAAGCCCACGTTGTCGGCGCTCAGCACCAAAATGGCGCTCAGCGGTAACTGCGGCACTCAAAACTGGCGGTCAGCGGAACTTTGGCGCTCAGCGCAACTTTTCTGCACTCTGGTTGACTAGTTCACCTTTTTGCATTCTGGTTAACTTTTCTGTACTCTGGTTGACTTTTTTACATTCTGGTTGACTTTTCTGCATTCCAACCATTCGGTACTTTAACTCTTCTTTCAAATCATTCCAATAGCCTACAAAATCAAGGGAATCTAGCACAAAACCATTAAATTCACCTTCAAATCTCTAATTCACAAAACTAAAGCAAAAACATGAGTTAAAGCAAGTTTCTAAGTCAAAAAAGGTGTTTTTAATATCAAAATTAAGTATTAAAATAACGGTTTTTCAACCGTTATCAACAAGCAAAGTTTCAAGTTTGGGGTTATGATAACGATTGATTTCACCATTATTTGAGAGTAAATTTTGATAACAAATGAACCCTTTTTGACTTAGAAACTTTCTTGTTCACTTGTTTTTAGTTTATTTTGATGAATAAGAGAGTTGAGGTTATATTTGAAGATTTTATCACTAAATTCCCTTGATTTTGTAGGAAATTGGGATGAATTGGAAGAGGAGTTAAATGTCAAGAAGTTGGAACTCAAAAAGGACAGAAAGAACACCAGAAGAGAAGGCTACTAAAGGTCGCAGGACGCTTGGGAGCCCTCCTCTAGGGCCCTCAGCGTAGGAGCCTCGCAGTCACGCCTGAGCGCCCTTTTTGGGGCGCTGAGCGCCAACCTTCCTATAACGTTTCACGCTTGGGCGCCCTGCCTGGGGCGTTCAGCGCCATCCTCTCGCAAGCTCGCTTGGGCGCCCTAAGTTAGGGCTCTAAGCGGTGTCAACGTTGGCCCATGATCCAATTCAGCTCTATTTAAGGATTTGCTCGACCTAAAGGGAGTATATTTTGACAGAATTGATGATAATGGTTAAAAATACCGTTACCTGTGATTTAATTTTGATACTAAATGCACCCTTTTCTGCTTAGAAACTTGCTTGGAATCATGTTTTTCTATTAAGTTGTGTGAATAAGAGAGTTGATGTTGAATTTGATGGTTTTATGACTAATTTCCCTTGTTTTGACAGGAAATAAGATAATATGGAAAACAAAGAGGAAGTGCCATGGAGATATAGAGCTCAGAAAGGCCTGGAAAAGCACCAGAAGGGAGGAGTTCTTTAAGCTTGGGCGCCCTTTTTGGAGGCTTGAGTGCACTTTTTGGAGGCTTGAGCGCAGGAAACCACCGCTCACCGCCCGGGCGCCCCTTTTAAGGCGCTTGAGCGCCACAAGCACGAAGATTGGGCGTCCTTTCTAAGGCTTCAGCATAGGGAACCACTGCTTACCACGTGGGCGCCCCTTTTGGGGCGCTTGAGAGCCAGAAGCACGAAGCTTAGGCGTCTTTTCTGAGGCTTGAGAGCAGGGAACCACCGCTCATCGCCCGCGCGCACTGCCCGCGCGCCCTAAGTAGGGCGCTTGAGCGCCAGTAACACGGGCCTGGGCCTTGTTTATGTTCTGTCTTCACTCTATTTAAAGGACCCAGACGTCATATGTTTGATATCTCTGGCTGGAGCAGCATAACAACACATTCTTCCACTCTCTGAAGGTGGATTTCGATGCGAGAGCTTCCATTCTCTACTTTTAGGGTTTTTCAATCTCATGCTTTTCCATTATTCATCTAGTTTCACCATGTCTATGGTGAACTAAACTCTATTTGTTGTTGGGGGATGATGTAACCTTGTGAACTCTCATGTATTTGAATTGATTCTTAATAACATATGCTTTTTCATTAATTGTTAGAGTAATTCATCTATGCTTATTACATGCTTTGTTTAACTCATTCATAGCATGATGTATGAATTGCATGAGTGCCGAGAGGTTCCTTAGAATTCAGGTTCATGTTGAATTACTCTCAAGAGTAATATTTCTCACGGACAAGGGTATGAGTCTTGCTCGTCTTAAAGCTCTTGATCTTCAGAATTAATTACTAGGAATGCTAGGAATTGCATGAACTGATGATTAAGGACATGCTTATTTCGCCGAGGGATCGGGTTTAAGTGATTTAGTGAGTGACGTTAACATTATTGCATAAAGAAGAATTCTTACATACATGAGAGGGAACTTGGTGAAATCTAACCCAAACAACATACTCATCTCATATTAAACAACATTCGTTCATCACGGTGCTATTCTTCTATTGATCAAACTGCATTCATATTTAATTTTCTATCTTTGCATATGAAACCAATGATCTCGTTCTCTTTAAGTCTTATTTAATCGAGTTATCACACGACTATCTAGTGCCAAGAGTCCTTTGGGATACGATATTTGGTCTTACCATTTATTTTTATTTTTAATTTTTTTCTTATTTTTAGTTTGTGTTTAGTATCGGTTGTTTTTGTTCTTGTGCTAACAGAGTTTTCTAGGGTTTTGAGTCTAGTTTATGCACGATACAATAAGGTCTAGGAGAAACAAAAGTTCTGAACCTCTTCTTGAAGGACTTGAGACTAATAGAAGGCTGAGAAGAAGTAGATTATCTAGAGAACCTTCTGTAGAGAGAATTTCACAAGCCCTACAATCTGATTAGGAAAGCATGGACAACAATGGTGGTAGGTGTACTTTGGCATATTATGCAACAGTTGTTGACCCTCACCATATTAACAGCATTGCAAAGCCGAGGGTTAATGCCGCAAGTATGGAGATGAAGCCTACGTTGATCCATCTAGTGAAGAGCAACCAATTAAATAGACTATCACATGAAAGTTCATATGAGCATCTGACCACTTTTAATGAGATCTACAATACTGTGAAGTTGAATGGAGTGCAAGATGATGCTATTATATTGAGCTTGTTTCCTTTCTCACTGGGAGGCAATGCTAAACTGTGGTTGAACTCCTTTCCTTAAAATAGCTTAACTGAGTGGGAAGATGTGGTTGTAAAATTCTTGAATAAATATTTCCCACAGTCAAAGATCAACAAAGGGAAGGAGGAAATCTCTTCTTTAAGGCAAAGCATGGAGGAGACATTAGGGCAAGCATGGGATAGATACAAGAGCTTGCTGAGAAAGACACCTACTCATGGTTTTGATGAAGCAACGATAGTCATTCTTTTCCTTGGAGGTCTTGGCTCACAAACTAAATTGATGCTGGAAGCCTCAGCTAGAGGCTATATCAAATGCAAGACTCCATAGGAAGCCTATGAATTAATTGACAACATGGCTATCAATGACAATGAGATGCACAGTGAAAGAGGAGCTCCCTCACAATCTAGGGGAGTTCTAAAGTTACAGTCTTATGATGCCCTGGTTGCTCAAAACAAGATTATTACTCAATAATTAGAAGTCTTGACAAAGAAGCTTTCTCAGCCACCAAAGGAGTGCTAGAATGTTTTACAAGTTCAACAACAACTTTGTGAACTATGTGGTGGTGATCATATCACTAGTGCAGAAAGGGCTATAAACGTCTGTTCTTTAGGCTTTTTGACGTCCGACGTTCGACTGACGTCTTTGCGGGTGACGTCTATGTAGACGTCCGTTGTGTCAGGCCGGACGTCTATATAGACGTCCGTTGTGAAAGGCCGGACGTCTATATGGACGTCCGCTGTGTCAGGTCGGACGTCTATATAGACGTCCGCTGTGAACCTCTCGAACGTCTATACACTACTGCAGAAAGGGCTTTATTAGACGGGTTATTTAGGGTTATTTACGGGCTATTTAGGGTTATTTAGGATTACAGGGTTTGGACGTTTGTTTGTGCACTCCAACACGTCTGAAGAGCAGATTCGAAATGAAGATGGAGGAGTAAACGACCTAAAACGTAGCCAAAAAACGCCGCCCAAGAACACGCAACAAACTGCACCGAAAACGATTTTTAATCGGTCCAAATGAAAGATATTTCATCACTGAACAATTTAATCGGAATAAAAGTAAGATTAAATGGTCCAAAACAGATAAAAACCAACCTGGAAATGCAAGGCGCAGAGGGAACTCTCACGGGTTCGCATAACTCCTCGCGGGTTCGCGTTTTGATGTGTATGTCCTTATTTTAAACGTCTTTCGAACGTCCGTTATGGCGGGGGACGAACGTCTATATATAATAGACGTCTGTCCCCCTCTAGGACGGACGTTCAAGGGCTGACGGTTGAACTACCCTGTCAGCCTCTTGAACGTCCGTCTTGGAGGGGGACGGACGTTTACTATATATATATAGACGTTCGTCCCCCTCCAGGACGGATGTTCAAGAGACTGATGGGTTCAACTACCCTGTTAGCCCTTGAACGTCCGTCTTAAAGGGGGACGGACGTCTATATACAGTAAACGTCCGTCCCCCTCCAGGACGGACGTTCAAGAGGCTGACAGTAGTTCAACCCGTCAGCCTCTTGAACGTCCGTCCTGGAGGGGGACGGACGTTTATTATATATAGACGTCTGTCCCCCTCCAGGATGGACGTTCAAGAGACTGATGGGTTCAACTACTTTGTCAGCCCTTGAACGTCTGTCCTTGAGGGGGACAGACGTCTATATATAGTAAACGTCTGTCCCCCTCCATGACGGACGTTCAAGAGGCTCACAGAGTAGTTCAACCCGTCAGCCTCTTGAACGTCCGTCCTGGAGGAGGACGGACGTTTACTATATATAGACGTCTGTCCCCCTCCAAGACGGACGTTCAAGAGACTGATGGGTTCAACTACCCTGTCAGCCCTTGAACGTCCGTCCTGGAGGGGGACGGACGTCTATATATAGTAAACGTCCGTCCCCCTCCAGGACAGACGTTCAAGAGGCTGACAGGGTAGTTGAACCCGTCAGTCTTTTGAACGTCCGTCCTTGAGGGGGCCGGACGTGTACTATATATAGACGTCCGGCCCCCTCCAGGACGGACGTTCAAAAGGCCGAATCTTCAACTCTCCCGTCAGGCTTTTGAACGTCCGTTAGAGGGGTCGGACGTCTACTATATTATAGACGTCTGTCCCCCTCTAGGACAGACGTCTCCACACTCAATTATTTACATTTATGCCACCAGTCAATTATTTACGTAGGGGTTTTGGTGGACGGACGTCTATGGGGTGACGTTAAAGATCAATTCTGCACTAGTGTATTAATGGTCAATGTGCAATGCCCGAGAATCTTAATGAAGAAGTTAACTACATGGGCAACCAGTTTCATCCCAACAATTACAATCAAGGGTGGAAATCTCATCCAAGCATGGGACAAGGTCAATTTGGGCAATCTGGTGGACAATTCAATAGACCACAACAACAGAGCCAAAAATAGTGGCAACAACAACCCTCTCTAGCTAACAGAACTACAAAGCTTGAGGAGACTCTCCAACAGTTCATGCAGGCAACTCTCTCCAATCAGAAAAGCACTGAAGCTGCTATGAGAAATCTGGAGATGTAGGTTGGTCAAATAGCCAAGAAGTTGGAAGAGATATCTATCAAAAGTTTCGGGGCTAATACTGAAGTTAACCCCAAGGAATAATGCAAGGCTATTGTGAGCATAAAAGATGAGAGGGAGAAAGAAATAGAGAGAAAAGAAAAAGTGAGTTAAAAGAGAGAGAAGAAAAAGAAGAGAGAAAAATTGAAGTTAAGAGAAAAGAAAAAGAAAAGATTGTAAAAGAAGAGAGAAAAGAAAATGAAGAGGTTGAGAGAAAAAAGAACAAATTGAGAAAAATCTTCATCACCCTGAGGAATGTTCCAAAAAAGAAAAAGAGATGCAATTAAGGTGCTTTGAAGAAATCTTCAGAAAATTGGGAATTAAAATTCTTGTGATGGAAGCATTGCAGCATATTCCTGAATATGCTAAGTTTTTGAAGAAACTCCTCAAAAGAAAGAAATATCTAGAGGAGGAAACAACTGAGGTACAGGGAGAGTGCAATGTGATCTTGAAGAAGGCACTTCTTCATAAGGTTAAAGATCTAGGAAGCTTCACCGTTCCTTGCACTATCAAGAGCCTTAAAATAGGGAAAGCCCTAATTGATTTAGGGTCCAGTATCAATTTGATGCCCTTAACTATTCTTGAAAAGATTGGTGGTCTTGAAGTCAAGCCTGCAAGGATGACTCTATTTATGGCAGATGGATCCACCAAAACGCCCTATGGTGTGGTGGAAGATGTGATGGTTCAAACTGACAACCTCATATTCTTGGTGGACTTTGTAGTAATGGAGATGGAGGAAGACTTGGAGATTCCTATAATTCTTGGAAGGCCATTCATGAAAACGGCCAAGGTGATTATCAATGTTGATGATGGAACTATAGTTCTTAAAGACCAAGAAGAGGAGGTGATATTCAATGTCTTCAATCTTGAGCAGAAAATCCAGGTGAAGAAGACTAGTCCCAAAGCTGCATGTGGAGATACACCAGAGCCCAGTACTAAAGCTGCCAAGCCAGGCAAGATAGGTAAAAAGTGTTTTCTTTCACAAGTAAAGGAAGAAGAAAAAGATAGCAAAGGAAAAAGTTTTCATCAAGACTCCCTAGAGAATCATGAAGAACTTAGACCAGTGATAACATTTTGGGCTGCATTTTGGGCCTAGGCCTACTGTTCTGTAATATTTAGAATAGTATATAAGCTTTAGGACTTCCTAGGGTTTGATGTATACCTTGAATACATTACAAATCAAATTCATCTTCAAACATATATGAAACCATAATGAATCTTTCTTCAATTTTGCAGCGCTTCAAGAGTACATCTCCTATACTAGAGGACACAATTAGGTAGATAAGGCAGGAGTGGACCACTTATCTTCTGCAAAGATGGAGTTAGGAATAGTTTTATTTGTTGTTGAACATTGCTTAGTTTTAGTTTAAGTTTAATCTTTATAGTTTTGGTAGTGAATTATATTTTACATTAAGTAGAACTTTGTTTATATGAAAGACATATATATATATATTATACTATATTGTTCTGGGACAATTTTCTGCTTTTCAGGTGTGGTTTTATTGCAAAAATAAATTAATTTTTAAAAAAAAAACGCCCAGTAGATGTCGGTTAGTGCACTGTCAGACGTCTATAGACGTCTGGCAGTGCACAAACGGACGTCCAACCCCACCCCTACCACAAAACCATTCAAGCAGGTGGTCATCGGGGGATACACCTCGGACGTCTATGTAGACGTCGAGGGGAGGAGGCGTCGGACGTCTATGCAGACGTTAGAGGGGAGCACATTGGACGTCTATATGGACGTCTGAGGGGGTACACACTGGACGTCTAGAGAGACGTCGGGGCTGACACATCGGACGTCTATATACACGTCTGATGTGGACCTCCCGACGTCTGAGTAACGTCACCCACAAAGAAGTCGGGGGAAGGTCGGACGTCAAAAAGCCAAAAGAACGGACGTCTAAAGCCCTTTCTACACTAGTGCCAGCTCATGAGAGATACTTCCCAATACTGGAAGGAAGGAGACTATTGATGGAGAGGAAGGTGGCCAACATACCATCATTGGCTCCTCAATTTGAAAGGGAGATGAACAATAGAGACTGGGGCCACCTGGAAACCTACCCCTCTCCCGCCAACATTGACATCATCAAAGAATTCTATACAAATGCAAAAGCATTGGGGGGAGAGGATGAGATGTCCTTTAGCTACGTAAGGGGTAAGAAGGAGTGAACTATGATGATGTGGAGCGGACTTTATGTGTGCCCTGATAGGCCGTCGTTGAAGCTATCAAATTAATACTACTTTTCAAGGCAACTTCAGTATTGCCAAGTAGTATTCAAGAAAGTAGACAGGGTTGAAGTAACCCTGAGTCGTCTCCCAACGAACACGGAATTGCTTTTGAATATCTGTGATTCTTACGAATGCTATGCAATGCTTATGAATAAAAGTAATGGTTGAAGAGTGTTTAAAGAATAAATAAGAAACTTAAAAACAGTTACGATGAAATAGGCTAATTCCACTGCTTTTCCAAGATAGATTCATCATCGGTTATTCACGGATAATTGTTCAATTGATTATTGTTTAAGTTTCAAATTAATTAAAGTACATTCTTAATTAATTTGAGGGCGATCATGCATTTAACCAAAGTAAATTCTCAATCAAATGCAAAACCTTTCTAGATTATTCACAATAAATTCAACCAAAGTACATTCTCAATCAAATTCTATTGTGTTTAATCATGTCTATTCTTAAATCTCCTAACCAAATTAAAAGCTAATAAATCAAAGTAAATTCTCAATTGATTATAGTTGAAATTATTACTAATCAATCAAAGTACATTCTCAATTGATAGTAAAAACCATTTAATCATATGAAAGTTCCTAAATTAAATCAAAGTAGATTCTCAATTTAAACCTAGAAACCCTAAAACTCATATAATCAATATGCATGTAGATTCAAACACATTATGATGCAAAAATCTTTGCTTTTAACAAGATAGAGAGATGAAAGACATAGAGAGAGAACACTTAAATTAATAACCAAAGTAAACAATTGCATTAAATCACTCTAACCTCAGAATCCATAATGGAATTACAGCAGAATAGCCCTAGATGCTTAGTTCTCCATGAATGGAGTTGAATACAAGATGAAAGAAAAGTGAGAGGAGTATGTGAGAATGAATTCCTTAAGTGAAGTCCCTGGGTCTCTTTATATAGGCTTGATTGGGCTTGGACTTTGAATAATTTGTTGATAAGATATTTTCTGTTGATATATTATATCTTCCAAATAACTAAAAGATTTGAATAATTATAACATTATTTGGAAGATATTTTCTGTTGATATTCTTTAATTAAATTAATTTAACAACTGAATTTTATCTTTTAACTTTTCTAACTTTCTAAAATTGTCCAAATGCCCTGAAACTCCCCTTATCTGCACTTTAACCCCTTCTGAATTTCTGAAATTGCAAGAAAGCCCCTCAGTTGACCAGACTTTGACCAGAGAAGGCTTATTGACCAACTTTGACCAGAGGAGGACGCGCCCAATGGGAGCTCGACACGTGTCAGGCTCCTTCCTTCCCAAAATTAGGGTTCAGAATTGGGGAAAGGCTTTTCCCCTTTTGCCGCCTGCGTGCCGTGAGGAAAAGAGGAGAAGCTCGAGATTGTGGAGCTGCCTCGATGGTTGCAGTGGCGATTTCTGTTCTGGGTTTTGGTGTGTGGTTTTTCTGAGTGCAGGTGGTGGCGGCGAGACCGTGGTGGTTGTTTGCGGTGGCTCGATTTGGTTCTGAGAATGGAGAAGATGAAGATTGTGGCGGCCTTGTGGTGTGGCAGCGGGAAGAACTCGCGTTTGAGTGTTGATGATGGAGACGGTGACGCGATTGCGCGGCGAGGAAGAAAAAGAAGTTGGCCGGCGGTGAGGGTGGCGGCAAGGCGTGAAGAAATTGCAGGGAAGAAAGGTTGCGTGATTTCGAAGGAGATGAACGAGACTCCGGCGATGGTGGTCGTGGTGGCAGCTGTTGATGATGAGGGCGACGCGGCGGACGGTGACGGTGGTCGTGGAGGCTGCGGCAGCGGCGGACGTTGACGGCGGAACGACAGTGGCGGCTAGGGTTTGGATTAGGGTTTCTCTTTGGAGAAGATAGGGCTGACGTGGTAAGAGGCATGAGGTGGCATGTTCTGGTTGGCTAGATCTGTGTGGGGAATATTTTGGACATGTGGCATGATCTGGTGGAGTCTAGCTTAGGAGGGGTGTGTATAGGAAACTTAGGGAGGTGTAGTAGAAATGGCTTAGTGTTTGGGCTTGATCTTTGGCCTGTTTCAGAAATAGGAGTGTATTTAGGGATTTTAGGGGGTGCAAGGGTAAAGTCTGCCTGTTTGGCCCATCTGTATATTATTTTCCAAATAAAATCTGATTTTGGGCCTTGAATTGCCAATTGTACCAATAGAATTTATAATCTTAGCTGCATAAATAAACATTAGAACATCCAAGAATAATTTATGCGCTAAAACTCACTTTTTACGTCTCTTTAATTCCCAAACCCAACAATTTCAATCATCACAAATTCATTAAAAATCAACCATTTAAGCACAGTTATGTCATCAAAAATTTGAATTTAAAAGCATAAATGTGGGCATAAATATGTACTCATCATGCCTGGAGGGCACTTTCAGAGAAACAGGACTGGGGCACCAATCCACATCATAAGACCCCATTTGACTCCTCTAGCAAAGTACTGGATGGCTTTCACTCATGCCAACATTCATCCATGCTCACATGTGTCAAACATCACTATTTAGAGGGCCATCTTCCTTTACTGTTTTCTCAGGGGCCTAAACATCAACATTAGGCAGGTTATAGCTGATGAAATCCAAAGTTGTGCCTGTGGTTCAAGCAGTAAGGCACCCCTGGGACACCCCTCCTTGATCACCCATCTTTGTGAGGCTACAAGTATTGATGTGTCTAGACAATACTGGAGCGTCCAAGAAAGGAGTTGGACGTAGCTTACTTTACACACTATTGTGCAGTGGATGAGCCAGGCCACCCAGCACCACCACCACAGCAGTGTACACAAGAGAGCACCACCACTAGCCCAGGAGCCAATTCATGAGGCCGCTCCTTTTCAGATGCGGGACATGTGCATTTCTCTGCTGGATGCTAGAGTGGCTGCCATATATAGGGGCGAGCAGGAGTTGTTGAGGACACTGACGTCCGTCTTCCCTAAGAGACAGTTCATATCTCAAGAGGACTTTGCAGCCCGAGTGGCATGGCCCACTAACCCAACAGAGGAGGTTGGTAGAGCTGAAGCAGCTGAAGCTTCAGCCATGGATGAGGATGCTGAAGATGAGGAAGCTGAGGAGGATGAGGACTCTGATGATGAGGAGTGATTAGTTGTACTTGGCATCTACTGATGGATGCCATCTTTATTATAGAACAGGATTTGTTATTTTACTGTTTTTATTGCTTTGATTGTTAAACTTTATTCTGTTATGTTTTCATTGTTGTCCTTCTAATCATTTGTTTTGTTATTGTACTTTGCTTGAATGAACTACACTGCTTTGGTTCAACTGTGTTGCGTTTTGTGATAAGTATTGCTTTGTGATGCTTTAGTGTATTGATTGTTGTTGAGATGATGTATGATGTGATAAGATACATGTGATGGCTCACAATGTATGAAACAGGTGCTTGAGGTAAAACTTGATTGAGATACTGAACAGGGTGTTTTTCTGAATTCTGAGACTTATGAGTTTACCTGTGTGAGATTTGGGCTTCAGAGTTTTTGTGAATAATTGCTATTGCTTTGGAAGCATGAATGATTTTGCCCAAATTTTCTGTGGTTGAACTACTTGCTTGCAGGTTTGATATGATCAAGGCCATCTTTTGTTATCCCTTACTCTTTTAGCCTTCACATGATTTTTGTTCACTTAAAAGAAAACAATTTGTTTTAACCTTTGAACCTTGAGCCTTATGCATGTGTGAAAACCCTTTGTGAAAATCTTTACCTTGAGTTAAGTTGAGAACATTTGTGAGGTATTGATAAAGATTCAAGTTTGGGGTTGCTGGAAAGATTGAGAAAGGAAAAGAAAAAGCTTTGAGTTAAGCAGTGAATACAGGAAAAACAAAAGCAAACGAAAAAGAAAGATGAAAAGAAAAGAAAAGAAAAGCTCAATGCAAGGGAAAGATGGGAAAAAGAAAACAGAGTTGTGCTTGAATGATGAAATCATAAATGTCTTTCTTAACTCAAGGATTTTGCTGATCAGAAAAACCAATTTCCTTCTTAGCCCAGCCAAGTTACAAGCCATGAAAAGCCCTTGTGATGACAACTTGCTTGTGAGTATGTTTGATTGTGGTTAAATGAAAGGCAAAGTTAATTTGTGTGACATTGTGATAGCAGAGTGAAAAAGACACCAACACCTCACTATACACCTGTTAGTGAGTGATACACTTTTGAGTGCTTGAGTGATACACTTTTGAGTGCTTGAGTGAAACACTTTCCTTGGTGAGGAGTAGTTCTTTGAATTTCTGATTGCATCTTTGCTTGGTTGATTGATCATTCTTAAGGATAGCATCTATTGAAGTATATGAACATCACATTGATTTTGATTGAATTAAGGCATCTGTACATCTTGACTAACATCTGTATGTTGAGTTGATAAAAGTGATCTCTTGTCCTAGAAGAAAAAGTTTTTGAAAAATGTTGTGTCATTGTAGTGATTGTTTTGAAAAGCTGAGTTACATTCTAATTGTTTTAGGACAATCAAAGTTCTAAGTTTGGGGTTGTGATAACGGTTGAAAATATTGTTATCTGTGATGTAATTTTGATACTAAATGCACCCTTTTTTGCTTAGCACTTGCTTAAAATCATGTTTTTCTGTTAAGTTGTGTGAATTTGATGGTTTTATGACTAATTTCCCTTGTTTTGGCAGGAAATGAGATAATATGGAAAACAAAGATGAAGTGACATGGAGATCGAGCTCAGAAGCACTAGAAGGGAGGAGTGCTCGAAGCTTGAGCGCCCTTTTGTGGAGGCTTGAGCGTAGGAAACCACCGCTCACCGCCCACGCACCCCTTTTGGGGCGCTTGAGCGCCAAAAGCACGAAGCTTGGGTGTCTATTCTGAGGCTTGAGCGCAGGGAACCATCGCTCACCGCCTGGGCACCCTAAGTGGGGCGCTTGAGCGCCAGTAACACGGGCCTGGGCCTTGTTTATGTTTTGTCTTCGGTCTATTTAAAGGACCCAAACGTCCTATGTTTGGCATCTCTGGCTGGAGCAGCACAATAGCACACTCTTCCACTCTCTGAAGGCAGATTTGGATGCGAGAGCTTCCATCCTCTATTTTAGGGTTTTGCTATCTCATGCTTTTCCATTATTCATCTAGTTTCACCATGTCTATGGTGAACTAAACTCTATTTGTTGTTGGGGGATGATGTAACCTTGTGAACTCTCATGTATTTGAATTGATTCTTAATAACATATGGTTATTCGTTAATTGTTAGAGTAATTCATCTGTGCTTATTACATGCTTTGTTTAACTCATTCATAGGATGATGTATGAATTGCATGAGTGCCGGGAGGTTCCTTCCAATTCAGGTTCTTGTTGAATTACTCCCAAGAGTAATATTTCTCAAGGATGAGGGTCTGAGTCTTGGTCGTCTTAAAGCTCTTGATCTTCACAATTAATTACTAGGAATGCTAGCAATTGCATGAATTGGTGATTAAGGACAAACTCATTTCGCTGAGGGATCGGGTTTAAGTGATTTAGTGAGTGACGTTAACATTAATGCATAAAGAAGAATTCTTACATACATGAGAGGGAACTTGGTAAAATCTAACCCCAACAACATACTCACTCATATTAAACAACATCCGTTCATTACGGTGTTATTCTGTTATTGATCAATCTGCATTCATATTTAATTTTATGTCTTTGCATCTAAAACCAATGATCTCGTTCTCTTTAAGTCTTAAATAATCGAGTTATTACATGACTGTCTGGTGCCAAGAGTCCTGTGGGATACGATACTTGGTCTTACCATTTTATATTACTTGTGCGATTCAGTACCACTAAAGAACACTGCACTAGAGCACCCAATTAGCACAAAAAGATAAAAAGAAAAGGATAAAAAGAAAAGGATAAAAAGATAAAAAGATAAAAAGATAAAAAGATAAAAGATAAAAAGATAAAAAGATAAAAAGATATAAAGATAAAAAGATAAAAAGATAAAAAGATAAAAAGATAAAAATATAAAAAGATAAAAAGGTAAAAAGATAAAAAGATAAAAAGATAAAAAGATAAAAAGGTAAAAAGATAAAAAGATAAAAAGATAAAAAGATAAAAAGATATAAAGATAAAAAGATAAAAGGATAAAAAGATAAAAAGATAAAAAGATAAAAAGATAAAAAGATAAAAAGATAAAAAGATAAAAAGATAAAAAGATAAAAAGATAAAACGATAAAAAGATAAAAAGAAAAAAAGATAAAAAGATAAAAAGATAAAAAGTTAAAAAGATAAAAAGTTAAAAAGATAAAAAGATAAAAAGATAAAAAGATAAAAAGATAAAAAGATAAAAAGATAAAAAGATAAAAAGATAAAAAGATAAAAAGATAAAAGGATAGAAAATAAAAGATAAAGTCTAGTCGGTTAAGAATCACACAAATAAAATAGTTTAAACTAAGAGTCCCCGACAACAGCGCCAAAAACTTGTTAAGCCTTCGGCAAGTGTACCGAATCGTATCAAGTAATATAAAATGGTAAGACCAAGTATCGTATTCCAAAGGACTCACAACACTAAACAGTTATGTGATTACCCAACTAATTAAGACTTTTGAAGAATAATTTAGGGGTTTTTGAATGCAAACGCAATAAAACTAAACATGAATACAATTTGATCAATTGAGGCTAAACACAAAGATGAATGGATGATATTGAAAATATGAGATGAATATGTTATTGGGGTTTAGATTTCACATAATGACTCTCATGCAAATAAGAATTCATCTTCTTCATTAATGTTATTGGAGAAAAACCCTAACAATTAATGAAAGAAGCATATATCAATAACAAAAATCAATTCAAATACAAGAGAGTTTAGTGGTTACATCTTCCACACTAACAAATGAGATTAGTTTTCCATCATCATGAAGAAACTAAATGAACAATGGAATGAAATAATGGAAGAGATAGAAAAACCCTGGAAAGAGAAAAGGAGAGATGTCACCATCCCCAAATCTGCCCCCAAGAAAGAGTAGAGGAAAGTTGTCACATCCCCAAATCTGCCCCCAAAAGGGTAAAAAGTGTGTTTATGTGCTTAAGCCATCAAAAGATACAATCCCTAGGACGTCCAAGTCCTTAAATAGAACATAAAAATAACAGAAAACAGGTCCAAGCCCACTTCGCTGGCGCTCAACACCCTAAGTGGGGTGCCGAGGTGTGGTACGGGTCAAAACTGGCGCTCAACGCCCTTAGAAGGGCACCTAGGCATGGTGCGGCAAGGAAATTGGCGCTCCGGGGCGCTCACCCTGGCGATAGCATTCCAATACTCACTTTTTTTACTGTTTTGCTTGTTTTTTAGGCTAATTCAGCTCTATACAGCTCTATATATTGTTGGAGATAATTCCAAACACATTATTAGCTACAAAATAAATGGAATTTAGTGATAAAATCATAAAGAATAACCTCTGCTCACTTATTCACAAAACTAAAGCAAAAACATGAGTTCAAGCAAGCTTCTAAGTCATAAAGGGTGCATTTAGTATCAAAATTATATCACCGATAACAGTATTTTCAACCGTTATCAGATGCAAGGGATTGTGGTCCAGTAATTAAGGATAGGCTTTCTTCACCGAGGGATTGGGTTTTAAGTAATTTAGAAACTGATGTTAACAATTACATGAAGAAGATGAATTCTTCTTATATACATGAGAGTAAACTAGGTGAAATCTAAACCCCAACAACATACCCATCTCATAAGTTCAATATCATTCATTCACCTTTGTGTTTTCTTTAATTGATCAAAAGTGCATTCATATTTACTCTCTTGTTTTTGCATACAAAATGGTAAATTGTTCTTCAAAAGTCTTAATTAGTTAAGTGATTACATGACTATTTAGTGGCATGAGTCTTCTAGGATACGATACGTGGTCTTACCATTTTATATTACTTGATACGATTCGGTACACTTGGCGACATCTTAACAACTCCCTAACATCTTGACTTTGTAGGTACATTGGGACGTTAGAGCCTCTCTCAAATACATTAGCATCATATTCAACCTTCATAAGCTCATCTGCAATGATGTTGCAAAGTTGTTGGAATGCACCAACAGGATCGTCCTCAGATAAATGAATCTTCTCTAGTCTATGCATCTGTTGGTACATGGAAAAATAGGATAAGTTTCGACATCAATAACTGATAATGGTTGAATTTACAGTTATTTAATACTCAAATTTTGATACTAAAAACACCCTTTTTGACTTAGAAACTAGCTTGGAATCATAATTTTCATGAATAAGAGACTTAAAGGTGAATTTAGTGGTTTTGTGCTAGATTTCCTTGTTTTTAACAGGAATTGAGATGATTTGGAAGAAGAGTTGAAGTAGTAAGGAGTTGGAACTCAGGAAGAGATGGAAAAACATCAGAAAGAAGGATCGCAACAGCGCTGAGCGCCACTTTAGGGGCCGTCAGCACCAAAGTACATTGTCTCACGCTTTGCTGCCCTTTTTATGGAGCCCTCAGTGCAGGTTACCCCTGGCTCGTGCATGGGCGCCCTTTTCAGGGGCGCTGAGCGCACTTCCTGATGTCGCACCACGCTTGCTTGCCTTCTAAGATGACCCTAAGCGCTAGTTCTGACCCGCACACCGCCTGAGCACCCTAAGTGGGGCGCTGAGCGCTAGTCTCATGGGCTTGGACCCATTTTCTATTATTTTTATGTTCTATTAAATGACTTGGACGTCCTAGGGTTCACATCTTTGGATGGAAGAGGCACAGAAACACACTCTTTGATCCCTCGGAGGCGGATTTGGATGCGGAAGCTCCTATCTTAAATTTCTAGGGTTTTATCTTTCATTCTTTCTCTATTATTCTTCTAGTTTCACCATGTCAATGGTGAACGAAACTCTATTTGTTGTTGAGGAATGATGTAACCTTTGTAAACTCTCATGTATTGAATTGATTCTTGATTATATATGCTTCTTTCATTAATTGTTAGGGTAATTCTTCTTCACGTATTGCTTGCTTTGTTTAACTCATTCATTAGCGTGACTTATGATTTGCATGAGTACCGGAAGGTATCTTACAATTCATGTTCTGGAGAATTATTCCCAGAAGCAGTATTGCTCAGGAATGGGGGTATGAGTTCTGGTTGTTTTAAGCTTCTGATCTTCAGAATTAATTATTAGGAATTTTAGGAATCGTATGAACTAATAATTAAGGATAGTCTTTCTTCGCCAAGGAATCAGGTTTTAAGTATTTTAGATAGTGACATTGAAATTAATGATGAAGTAGAATTCTTATATACATGAGAGTAAACTAGGTGAAATCTAACCCCAACAACATATTCATTCCATAATATCAAATCCGTTCATCTTTTCACTTTTGTCCAATTCATCAAATTCCATGCATATTTACTTTTCAGTATTTGCATTCTAAACCCAAAAGAGCTTGTTTTCAAGTCTTATTTAATCAAGGAATCACATAATTGTTTAGGTCGTGAGTCTCTAGGAAAATGATACTTGGTCTTACCATGTTTATTACTTGATATGATTCGGTACACTTGACGGAGTCTTAACAAGTTTTTGGCGCCGTTGCCAGGGACTCGTGGTTTAACTATTCTATTTGTGTGATTATTTATTAGCTTTGACTTGATTTTCTATTTTAATTTTGTTTTGTTTTATTCTAAAAGCGTTTTCTAGGGCTTTTTTTTCTTGTGTATGCAGGATAGATTTTGAACTAGAAGCTAGAAAACCTCGGAACCTCTTCTTGAAGGATTGGATGAGAGTAGAAGGAGCAAGAGAATCCGAACATCTAGAGAATTGTCCCATTCACCAGAGACACTTTTACAACCTACACTACAAGGATCTGACCAGAGCACTAAAGAGATGGCTGGAGAAAATAATGGCAGACGCACTCTACCAGATTACACAATAGTTGTTGGCCCTCATCATTTTTATAGCATTGCAAGGCCGAGGGTCAATGCTGCAAACATGGAGGTAAAGCCTGCGTTGATACAATTGGTGAAAAGCAACCAATTTAATGGACTGTCTCATGACAGTCCATATGAGCATCTGACCACATTCAACGAGATTTGCAACACTGTAAAGATCAATGGAATGTCGAATGACGCTATAAAGCTTAGTTTGTTTCCTTTCTCATTGGGAGGCAATGCTAAGTTATCGTTGAATTCTTTCCCGGAAGATAGCTTTACTGAATGGGAAGCCGCGGTGGCAAAATTTTTGAACAAATACTTCCCACAGTCGAAAATCAACAAAGGTAAACAAGAAATTTCCTCTTTTAGGCAGGGCATGGAAGAGACTTTAGGTCAAGCATGGGATAGATACAAGAGCTTGTTGAGAAAGACGCCCACGCATGGCTTTGATGAAGCCACAGTAGTCATTCTTTTCCTTGGAGGTCTTGGCTCACAAACCAAATTGAGGCTAGATGCCTCGGCTGGAGGTAATATCAAGTGCAAGACTTTGCAGGAAGCTTATGAATTGATTGACAACATGGCTACTAATGACAGTGAGATGCATAATGAAAGAGGAGCTCCATCTCAGCAGAAGGGTGTCCTACAGTTATAATCTCATGATGCTCTACTTGCACAGAATAAGATTATAACTCAACAATTGGAGAATTTGACGAAGAAACTCTCTCAATTGCTAAAAGAGCTGCAGAATGTTTCACAGGTTCAACAGAAACTCTGTGAATTATGTGGTGGTGATCATATCAATGGTCAATGTGCTTTTCTAGTGGATTCCCAAGAAGACGTCAACTATATGGGCAATCAATTTTGCCAAGGTAATTTCAATCAAGGGTGGAAACCTCACCCAAGTATGGGTCAAGGTCAATTTGGGCAATCTGGGTAAGCAAGACAATTCAATAAACCACTACAGCAACAATCACAATAGCAACAGATATCTGCATTATTTGACAGAACTTCAAAGCTTGAAGAAACCTTTCAACAATTTATGCAGGTAACTATCTCCAACGACAAGAGCACTAAAGTTGCTATAAGGAATTTGGAGATGTAGGTGGGTGATAACAGTTGAAAAACTGTTATTTTCATGCTTAAAATTGATACTAAAAGCAACCTTTAGACTTAGAAACTAGCTTGAAATCATACTTTTATCCATATTTTCAGAAATAAGAGAGCTGGACAGGTTTATGCTTGATTTCAGTGTTTTTGTGCAGGTTTTAAGGTGAATTTAGTGAAAGAAGTGAAGAATGAGAGAGATGGAATCAGAAAAGGAATCAAAGAGTGAAAAAGGAGAAGCCGAAGTCACCGCTCAGCGGCACTTTACCGCTGAGCGGCACTCAGAAGGTCACGGGAGGTCTGCTGAGGGGCAAAATGGCCGCTGAGGGGAAGAAAAGAGACGCGCACTCACCGCTGAGCGGTACTTTACCGCTGAGCGGCACACTTATGGGCTTGGGCTTAGATTTTTTGTAATTTTAGAATAGTATATAAGCTTTAGGACGTCCTAGGGTTTGTATCTTTGGTAGAAACGAGGCAAACACTCTCTCTTCCACCCCTTTGAAGTAGGATCTTGGATGCTCAGGCTACCTCTTCACCTTTATTGGGTTTATTCTTTCATACTTTCATTGTAATTCATCTAGGTTCACCATGAATATGGTGAACTAAACTTTGTATGTTTGTTGGGGAATCAATGTAATCTCTTGAAGCTCTCATATATGGAATTTATGCTTGCATCTTAATCTAAGATTTATGCTTTCTTTCATCATTAGTTAGGGTTTTTCCTCTTTGCTTAATGCTTGCATAGTTTAACTCATTTAATGCATGATTATTGGTTTTGTCGATACGGGCACGTACGGGGAAGTCTAGATCCGGGGAATTTCTCCCAATATTATATTGGTTGTCGTTAAGCTCCTGCACTTATGAACTAATCAATAGGAATGCTAGGAATTGTATGAACTCGTGATTAGGGAGAAGCCATCTAGAATGGTACTTTAGAGAGTGGCATTAACAATGATGATTTGAATGTTGAATTCCTAAAATGTATGAGAGTGGATGAGATGAAATTGACCCCCAACAACATATTCATTCATATATTCCATTGAAAGTGTTTATCTTTTGTCTTTGCCATTGATCAAACTTCATGCATACATGTTTATTTCTTTCGTTTTGCACATAAAACTCCAAATATTTCGTTTGTAAGTCCTAGCTAATCAACAAATCACATAACTAAACTAGGCCGTGAGTCCTTTGGGAAGAACGATACTTGGTCTTACCAAGTTTATTACTTGAACGATTCGGTCATACTTGCCGATTGTGAAACAAGTTTGTGACATCATATTTTGGTGCTTACAAATTTGTCCATCAAGTTTTTGGCGCCGCTGCCGGGGACTCGTGGTTTAACTGGTTAATTTGTGTGATTATTGATTATCTTTGACTTTAAATTTGAATTTCTGTTTTTATTTTTCTGTTTTTATTTTATTTTATTTTATTTTTTCTGTTTTTATTTTATTTTCTGTTTCCTATCTTCTTATCTTTTCAATTATATCCTTTGATTTTTTTTTTCTCTATCTTTTTGTGCTAACAAATATTTTCTAGAGTTTTGTGCCTAATGTTTGCAGGATGCAATTTGGTCAAGAATTTAACTATATGGGCACTCAATTCTACTAAGGTAAATTCAACCACTGGTGGGATCTCACTCAGGCATGGATAATGATCAATTTTGGCAAGCTGTCAAACAATTTAAGAATCGACCACCACAACAATGGCAGCAAAAACCCTCTCTATCGGGAAAAAGGAGAACGTTGGAGGAGGCAGTTCAACAATACATACAGATACCTGATTGTCATCACAAAAACACTCAAGCTGCCGAAGAATTTGATAGGCCGCCACCACAACAATGGCAGCGAAAACCCTCTCTATCAGAAAGTTTGGATGACACCCTTCAACGATTTTTGAAAAATTCCGACTCTACTCAGAAAAGCATTGAAGAATCATGTAAAAGGATGGAGATGCACCTTCGTTACATTAGTCAGAGATTGAATGATGAGGTTAATACTGAAGTTAACCTTAAGGAGGAAGGGCAAACCAATGTCACTGAAAGTGACAAGATTCTTGATGAGAAAAAAATTAGAGGGAGATGAGGAAAAGATAGAGAGAAAAGAGAAAAAAGAGTTGAGTGAGAAAAATAAAGATGAAGAAAAAGAGAAAGAAGTGGTTGAGAGAGAAGAGAGAAAGAAGATTTGTGTGAAAATAAAGAAGTTGAAAAGAAAAAGAAAAGGGAAGAAAAAAATGAAAGAAAGGAAAAAGAGAAATTTTAGGGAGAGAAAAAGGAAGAAAAAGAAGATGAGAGGAAAGAAGAAGAAATCATATGAAAAATCCCATCCTCATCTAAAGAAGAATCATGGGAAGGAAAAGAAATTTAAGTGCTTAATGGAAATCTTCAAGAAATTGGAGATTAAAGTTCCTATGATTGAGACACTGCAACAGGTTCCTGGTTTGATCAAATTTCTGAAGAAGTTCAGTAGGAAGAAGAAAAAGAAGAAGGAACTTGAGCTTTACTGGGTCAAGCTAATGACGTTAAAAGAGCGCTTGCTGGGAGGCAACCCAGTGATTTAAAAACTTTTGATTTTATTTTGTTTTTGTACCTTTTAATTTGTGGACATTATTTTGTAAATATTTTGTTGGACATAGCATCTACTGAAGGATGCTAGGTGGTTAAGTATCTACTGAAGGATACTAGGTTTGAATCACCTACTGATGGGTGTTGGTGGATTTTGGGTCAGGCTCGTGACGTTAAACAAGCGCTACCTGGGAGGCAACCCAGTTGATTGATTGTTTCTGTTTGTTTATTTTAGTTAGGATTTGCATAAGCATTTTTAACATTGAATTGCAGGGAACCCATGAGGGGCATGTAGGGAAGACACGTAGGTTAAGAAAAGAAGGAGAGGAGCACATCACAAAAGTGCCGCTGAGCGGTATTTTACCGCTGAGCGGTACTCTCGCAGATTAGGCTTTAGTTCCCCTTAGCGGGACCCGAGCCCATTAGGGTATTTTTAAACCCTAAGCTGCGCAAAGTCTTATACTTTCTGGCTTTTCTCTGCACAAACACTTCCACACATCTTCTCCTAGGTTTTCCACATCTTTTCACTCTTCCCTCTTAAGAAAATATCTCTTCCACTCACTTTTTCACTAGTGTGTCATCAAAGTTTGGGGTTGGAAGAGAGCATTCTAGCTTGGAAGCATTCTCATTGCATCTAGCATCTCCACCCAAGTAAGTAAAATGCATTTTGTTCATTCTAGGGTTCTTGAATTTGAATGTGATTGTCAAAGCATGAATATTTAGGGGTTTTGATTTCTATGCATGATTTGATGATATATTTGATGTTTGAACCGATTAAACTGCATGATCATGAACTGGAAAACTGAAAATTGCATTTGGGTGGAGTTAGGACAACTTTAAAATAGGTTTTTCAAAAATCTGCAGAGTTACCGCTGAGGGGTAATCTGCCGCTGAGCGGCACTCTGCCAGATTTGGTTTTTCTGAATTTTTGTGTGTTGGACTGTGGCACTGGTGGCGCTGAGGGGAAATTCTGGCCCTCAGCGGTGGTTTAGCTTCGAAAGGAGTTGTGTTCTGTGTTTTACTAATGATTAACATCATGTTCTGTGGTTTTGTTTGTGTTTTGAATGTAGGAATGGCATCTTCATCAGGAAAAAGATTGAAAACCATGGCAACCAAGAGAAAGGAAAAGGAACCAGAGCAACCCCATTCTGGCAGGTTCCTCTCTAGGAAACATGAGAAGCACTTTAGGGTGGTTCAGGACAGGAGACTTCTGATGGAGAGAAAGGTTGGAATGATACCTAACTTTGCTCCTCAATTTGGAGAGCAAGTGTTAGGGAATGATTGGGGAAAGCTAGCCACTTATCCTGCACCTGCCAACATAGCTGTGGTGAAGGAATTTTACGCCAATGCAAAGAAGATTGGTGATTATCCAACTGAGAATTATTTGGGGTATGTCAGAGGCCATGCTATCAGGTATGATCCTGATTCTATCAACAACTTCCTGGATACTGTGTGGGCTGGTGAGCAATGTCAGTTTGCTCTTTGCATGGAGGAAGGTGCTGATTTTGAGGATGTGGAGAGAGTGTTGTGTATACCTGGAGGACACTTCCAAAGGAATAGATCTGGCTCAGTGGTTAACATTAGGAGGATAGATTTGAATCCTCTTGCAAAATATTGGATGGCATTTTCTCATGCTAACATTCAGCCATGTTCACATGTGTCAGATATTACTCTCAGCAGGGCACTATTCATCTACTGTGCTATCAGAAATTTGAATGTTAATATTGGGCAGGTGATAGCTGATGAAATTAGTGTATGTGCTAACACCTCAAACAACAAAGCACCACTAGGACATCCTTCTTTGATCACTCACCTTTGCAAGCTAGCTGGGGTGGACACTTCTATTCCACCATTTGAGAGGCCAAGAAAAGCTATTGATGAGGCTTATTATAGACAGTACTGTGGAGGTGAGGATGTAGCTCAGCCAGTTCCACCACGCCGGGCTCGTAGAGAGAGAGGGCCAGCACAGAGCCAGACATCTGCTGATACACATGAAGCAGAACCATTCCAGATGAGGGACATGTATATGTCTCTTATAGGTGCTCAGTTGCAGTCCATACACAGAGGGCAGGTGGCCACTGCTGAGATGATAGTGGGGATGTATGATACACCTCCAGCCCACAGGTGGACTATGGATGAATTCCACAATGTAGTAGCTTGGCCAGAAGAACCAGTACATGGAGGAGGAGCTGGAGCAGCTGAAGCTTCAGCTAGAGATATGGAAGAAGATGAAGCTGAGGAGGAGGATGCATTTGATGATGATGAAGATGAGGAGGAAGAGGAAGATACAGAGGACAGCTCAGACTGATGAGGAGCTGAGATAGCATTTACTGATGAATGCTATCATATGATTATGCTTTTGTGGTTTAAGTTTTCTAAACTTATTTGTTTTTGTTTTTAGATTAGGGTTTGATGTACTCTATTGAACACCTGGTTTGTTATGATGGTTTGCTATTAACTGTGATTGTGTGATAAGTACTGCTTGATGATGCTTATTAATTGATTGATGTTGAGATAGATGTGCACATTAAAATGCTTATACAGGTGATTCACAAGCTTTGTGAACAAATGCATGATATTATGATTGTGATTGTGAGATTAAGCAGGATGTGTATGTCAAATGTGAATGAACTTATATGTGAGGTTTTGAGCTCCAGAGTTTGTGGTATGATTAAATGCTATTACTCTGAAAGCATGAATGATTTTGCCCAGGTTTTCTATGCTTGAATCAATTGCTTGTTTTGCATCATGTGATCAAGGTCATTTGTTGGAACCCTTTTTATTGGCCAAATTCATAAAGTTAGCCTACTAAAAGAGAACACGTTGTGTTCTATCCTTTGAACCCTTAGCCTTGAACATACACTGAAAATCTTTGATTGAAAATCTTTACCTTGAGTTATGTAGAAGATCTTGTATGGTATTGTTAAATGTTCAAGTTTGGGGTTGTTGGGAAAACATGAAAAGAAAAGCATTGAGATAAGAGCTAAAAAGTAAGAATATCCAAAGAAAAAGAAAAAGAAAAGAAAAGAAAAAGAAGTAAAGCTCAATGCAAATGCAAAGGTAAAAGAAAGTTGGGAATGAATAAGATGATTGTGTTGTTATGATTCTCTTAACTCAAGGATTTTGTGATCCAGAAAAACCAATTTTCTTGTTAGCCCAGCCACATTATAAGCCATTGAAAAGTCCTTGAGATGATGCATGCTGGTGAATGTTTTTGATTGTGGTAAAATGAAAGGCAAAGTTGATTCATGTGACATTGTGATAGTAGAGTGAAGGAGTGAAACACTTTACCTCTTATACACTTGTGTGTTGAGTGAAACACTTTACCCAGTGAGGAAATATTCCATAAGCACATGAACATCCATGCTTAATTGATTGATCATTCATGAAAAATAGCATTTGTTGGAATTTAAATGACTTTGTGAACACTAAAGCATGTGCACATCTTGAATGAACTCTTGGTCATAAGTTTGAGTGAAGTTGTTGTTTATCTTGAAAAAGAGGATTTTTGAATGAGTGAACCATCATATGAATTGGTTGGAGATTGAGTTACATTTTGTTTGCTTGAGGACAAGCAAAGTTCTAAGTTTGGGGTTGTGATAACAGTTGAAAAACTGTTATTTTCATGCTTAAAATTGATACTAAAAGCAACCTTTAGACTTAGAAACTAGCTTGAAATCATACTTTTATCCATATTTTCAGAAATAAGAGAGCTGGACAGGTTTATGCTTGATTTCAGTGTTTTTGTGCAGGTTTTAAGGTGAATTTAGTGAAAGAAGTGAAGAATGAGAGAGATGGAATCAGAAAAGGAATCAAAGAGTGAAAAAGGAGAAGCCGAAGTCACCGCTCAGCGGCACTTTACCGCTGAGCGGCACTCAGAAGGTCACGGGAGGTCTGCTGAGGGGCAAAATGGCCGCTGAGGGGAAGAAAAGAGACGCGCACTCACCGCTGAGCGGTACTTTACCGCTGAGCGGCACACTTATGGGCTTGGGCTTAGATTTTTTGTAATTTTAGAATAGTATATAAGCTTTAGGACGTCCTAGGGTTTGTATCTTTGGCAGAAACGAGGCAAACACTCTCTCTTCCACCCCTTTGAAGTAGGATCTTGGATGCTCAGGCTACCTCTTCACCTTTATTGGGTTTATTCTTTCATACTTTCATTGTAATTCATCTAGGTTCACCATGAATATGGTGAACTAAACTTTGTATGTTTGTTGGGGAATCAATGTAATCTCTTGAAGCTCTCATATATGGAATTTATGCTTGCATCTTAATCTAAGATTTATGCTTTCTTTCATCATTAGTTAGGGTTTTTCCTCTTTGCTTAATGCTTGCATAGTTTAACTCATTCAATGCATGATTATTGGTTTTGTCGATACGGGCACGTACGGGGAAGTCTAGATCCGGGGAATTTCTCCCAATATTATATTGGTTGTCGTTAAGCTCCTGCACTTATGAACTAATCATTAGGAATGCTAGGAATTGTATGAACTCGTGATTAGGGAGAAGCCATCTAGAATGGTACTTTAGAGAGTGGCATTAACAATGATGATTTGAATGTTGAATTCCTAAAATGTATGAGAGTGGATGAGATGAAATTGACCCCCAACAACATATTCATTCATATATTCCATTGAAAGTGTTTATCTTTTGTCTTTGCCATTGATCAAACTTCATGCATACATGTTTATTTCTTTCGTTTTGCACATAAAACTCCAAATATTTTGTTTGTAAGTCCTAGCTAATCAACAAATCACATAACTAAACTAGGCCGTGAGTCCTTTGGGAAGAACGATACTTGGTCTTACCAAGTTTATTACTTGAACGATTCGGTCATACTTGCCGATTGTGAAACAAGTTTGTGACATCATATTTTGGTGCTTACAAATTTGTCCATCAGTGGGCCAATTGGCCAAGAAGTTGGAGGATAAAGTTGAAAGCCAATTTGGGGCTAATACAAAGGTTAACCCTAAGGAAGAATGTAAATTTATTGTGATCATAAGTGATGAGAGAGTAGGGGAGAGAAAAGAAAGAGTTGAGTTAGAACAATAAAAAGAAGAAAGAATAGGTGAGGTTGAGAGAAAAAAGAAAGAAAAGAAAAGGGGAGAGAAAAAATTTGAAAAGATTCTTCCTTACCCTAAGGAGTGTAGCAGAAAAGAAAAGGAGAAGCAATTAGGGTGTTTTAAAGAAATCTTCAAGAAATTGGAGATTTAAATTCCTTTGGCTGAAGCATTGCAACAGGTTCCTGTGTATGTGATAATGGTTGAAAATACTGTTATCTATGATGTAATTTTGACACTAAATGCACCCTTTTCTACTTACAAACTTGCTTGGAATCATGTTTTTTCTTTAGTTTTGTGAATAAGAGAGTTGAGGTTATACTTGATGATTTCATTACTAAATTCCCTTGATTTTGTAGGCTATTGGAATGATTTGAAAGAAGAGTTAAAGTACCAAATAGTTGGAATGCAGAAAAGTCAAGCAGAATGCAGAAAAGTCAAGCAGAGTGTAGAAAAGTCAAGCAGAGTGCAGAAAAGTTGACCACAGTGCAGAAAAGTCAACTAGAGTGCAAAATTTTCGTCTCGCACTACGCCCGGGCGCCCCTCAGTGGCGCTTGAGCGCCAGAAGTGCACCGGACACCGCCCGAGCGCCCTTCAAGGGCGCTTGAGCGCCAGAAGGTGCCGCACACTGCGCGAGCGCCCCATTTAGGGTGGTTGAGTGCTAGTTTTGTGGGCTTGGAACCTGTTTTCTGTTATTTTTATGTTCTATTTAAGGACTTGCATGTCCTAGGTTTTGTATCTTTTGATGGCTTGAGCATAGAAACACACTTTTCACCCCTTTGGGGTAAATTTGGGGATGGTGACAACTCTCCTATTCCTGGAGGGTAGATTTGGGGATGGTGACAGCTCTCCTCTTCTCTTTCTAGGGTTTTTCTATCTCTTTCATTCTTTCATTCCATTGTAATTCTATTTGTTGATTGGGGGATGATGTAACCTTGTGAACTGTCAAGTATTTGAATTGATTCTTATTATTGATATATGCTTCTTTCATTGATTGTTAGAGATATTCTTCTTCATGTGTGGCATAAATCTTATGATTTGTTTAAGTATTAGGAGATTTCGTACTCCTAGGGTTGGACGATTTGGGGATGTGACAACTCTCCTCTTCTCTCCCTAGGATTGTTATCGAGAGATATCTTAAAACTCACGATCTGGGAATTCTCCCAAAAGTAGTATTTCTCAAGGATGAGGGTATGATTTTTGGTCGTCTTAAGCTCTTAATCTTAATGCAAAATTTATTATTAGGGATGCAAGGGATTGTGACCTATTAATTAAGGATAGACTTTCTTCGCCAAGGGATCGGGTTTTAAGTAATTTAGTGAGTGACGTTGACATTAATGAAAGAAGAAGAATTCTTATATACATGAGAGTGAATTAGGTGAAATCTAAACCCCAACAACATCTTCATCTCATATTATCAACTTCAACCATTCATTCTTGTGTTTAGCCTCAATTGATCAGATTGCATTCATGTTTATTTTATTGCATTTGCATTCAAAAACCCCAAAAATATGTTCTTTAGAGTCTTAATTAGTTGATTAATCCCATAACTGTTTAGTTCCGTGAGTCTCTTGGGATACGATACTTGGTCTTACCATTTTATATTACTTGTGCGATTCGGTACACTTGTCGATTCATCAGCAAGTTTTTTGGCACCGTTGCCGAGGATAAAAAATGTTGTTAACAAGTTTTTGACACCGTTGCCGGGGACTCGTGGTAGAACTATTCTATTTGTGTGATTCTTAACCGATTAGACTTTCTCTTTAATTTTATTTTTTTTATTTTTTTATTTTTTTATCTTTTAACCTTTTAATCTTTTTATCTTTTATCTTTTTATCTTTTTAACTTTTTATCTTTTAATTTTTTTTTCTTTATCTTTTTATCTCTTTATTTTTTTTATCTTTATCTTTTTATCTTTTTATCTTTTTATTTTTTTTTATCTTTTTAATTTTTATCTTTTTTATTTTTTTCTTTTTATTTTTTTTATTATCTTTTAGTGCTAATTGGGTGCTCTAGTGTAGTGTTCTTTAGTGTTTGCATGATAAAATTCAAAAATTTGTACTAGGAGCACAAGATCATCAAAAGAAGAAGGAGGAAGAAGGTCGCAGGGTGCGCCTGGGTGGCCCATTAAGGGCGTTGAGCGCTGACCTTCAAGGGCCTTGTTCACCAAGACTCTGTGCATGAAGTGGTTAAAGATATCAAAGAGAATTGAGTCATTGAGATTGAGGCTCCTTATTCAAGGAGGGAAAAGATGGTGAATTGGAAGATGTTGCAGATAAGTTGGTGTGATGAAATCAAAAGGAACACCAACATCCAAGATCCAGAGTGAGTTTAATGGTGTTAGGCTCGTGTCGTTAAACAAGCGCTTATTGAGAGGCAACTCAATTTCTGACTTTTTCTTTTGGATTTGAATTTGCTTTGTGATGACATATTTATGATCACCAAAATATGATGTCACAAACTTGTTTTACAATCGGCAAGTATGACCGAATCGTTTCAAGTAATAAACTTGGTAAGACCAAGTATCGTTCTCCCAAAGGACTCACGACCTAGTTTAGTTATGTGATTTGTTGATTAGCTAAGACTTAAGAATAAAATAATTGGATTTTATATGCAAAAGACGAAAAAAAACATGTATGCATGAGGGTGATCAATGGCTAAAACAAAATACAAATACTTTCAATGGAATATATGGATGAGTATGTTGTTGGGGGTCAATTTCATCTTATCCACTCTCATATATTTTAGGAATTCAACATTCAAGTCATCATTGTTAATGCCACTCTCTAAATTACCTTGTCAAGAAGGCCTATCCCCAATTACGAGTTCATACAATTCCTAGCATTCCTAATAATTAGTTCTTTTAGCACAGGAGCTTAACAACAACCAATATACTATTGGCAGTAATTCTCCGGATCTAGACTTCCCCGTACGTTCCCGTATCGACAAAATCAATAATCATGCATTGAATGAGTTAAACAAAGCAAGCCTTGAGCAAAGAGGAAAAACCCTAACTAATGATGAAAGAAAGCATAAGTCTTAGATTAAGATGCAAGCACAAATTCCATATATGAGAGCTTCAAAAGATTACATTGATTCCCCAACAAACATACAAGGTTTAGTTCACCATATTCATGGTGAAACTAGATGAACAATAATGAAAGAATGAAAGATAAAACCCTAAAAAGGTGAAGAAGTAGCCTGAGCATCCAAGATCCTCCTTCAAAGGGGTGGAAGAGAGAGTGTTTGCTTCGTCCCAGCCAAAGATACAAACCCTAGGAAACCCTAAAGCTTATATACTATTCGTAAATTACAGAAAATTAGGCCCAAGCCCAAAAATAGTGCCGCTCAATGGTAAACTACCGCTCAGCAGTAAGTGCGTGAGTCGTTTTCTCCCCTCAGCGGCCATTTTGCCCCTCAGCGGTTCTCCCGTGAGCTCCTGAGTGCCGCTCAGCGGTAAACTGCCGCTGAGCGGCAGTTGCGGCTTCTACTTTTACACTTTTTGATGTCTTTTCTGATTCCATCTCTCTCCTTCTTCACTTCTTTCACTAAATTCACCTTAAAACCTGCACAAAAACACTGAAATCAAGCATAAACCTGTCCAGCTCTCTTATTTCTAAAAATATGAATAAAAGTATGAGTTCAAGCTAGTTTCTAAGTATAAAGGTTGCTTTTAGTGTCAATTTTAAGCATGAAAATAACAGTTTTTCAACTGTTATCACTTTGCAGGAATGACAACATCTACTGATGGATGCTGCTACGATGAATGACAGCCCATTTTTGTGAACTTTTCTTTTTAGTTGATTTAATTGTGTGGTTTTGATTTGATTTTTTTTTCTTTGTGTGTTTGAGTTTTTTTTTTAGGTTAAATGTTGTTTCTGATGGCAATAATGATAGCATCTACTAATGGATGCTTCTAAAACATCTATTGATGGATGTTGCTATGATAAGAATGATGAATGACAACATCTACTGATGGATGTTGTTATGGAAGAGGACGGTGACTAGACATCTACTAAGAACGCATACTTCAAGTGTGGTGGTAAAATCTTCAGCTCCAATTTGTTTTCCTTGACTTTTTCTTCTGTGTTGATCTTTTCCATCTTATGCAAAGGGACTTCTTTCAAATCATCCAAGCACTCATCAATCAATTATTCTTCTTTCTCATTCAATTCTTCACAAGTGTCAACTAGCATCTCCTCTAAAAGAAAAATACCACTTGCTTTCTTCTCTTGTATCATGCAAATTTTGTCAAGAGTATCAAGATGGAAACACTCCTTGTCATCCTTTCGGTGAGCCATAGCTTCAAAAACATCAAAATTTACTTCTTCATCTTGCACTCTCACCTTCAGTTTATCGTTTTCCACATCAATCAAAAGTCTTGCAGTCTTCAAAAAAAGTCTCCCAAGAACATTTACATCCTCCTCCATCTCCATGATAACAAAGTCCACAGGAAATAGAAATTTTTCTACCTTCACAATCACATCTTCAGCTACCCCATAAGGATATTTTAGAGATCTATCTACTAGTTGAAGAGTCATCCGAGTAGGCTTGAGTTCCAAACCTTCAATCTTTTCAAACATGGAGAGCGCCATGAGATTGATACTGGCTCCCAAATCAATTAGTGCCTTTCCAATAGAGATATTCCCTATAGTGCAAGGAATGGTGAAGCTTCCTAGATCTTTTAAGTTGGGAGGTAGAAGCTTTTTATGATAGTACTGTAGTTTCCTTGAACTTCAATTGTTTCCTCTTCAATGTACTTCGTTTTCTTAGTGAGGAGCTGCTTCAGAAATTTAGCATATGAAGGCATTTGTTGCAAGGCTTCAGAAAAAGGTATGTTAATCTCCAATTTCATAAAAATCTCCATGAAACGCTCAAACTATTTTTCTTTCTCCTTCCTAGAATAATTCTTCGGGTAAGTGATGACAAATTTAACAACACCGAAAACGGCGCCACAAACTTGTTTAAACCTCGGCAAGTGTGACCGAATCGTATCAAGTAATAAACTCGGTAAGACCAAGTATCGTTCTCCCAAAGGACTCACGGCCTAGTTAGTTATTTGATTCGTTGATTATTTAAGACTTGTGAACGATTGATTGTAGGTTTTTAATGCAGAAGACAGTAATTAAATATGTATGCATGAATGTGATCAATGACAAAAAGAGTAAAACAAACACGGGATGAATTATATGGATGAGTATGTTGTTGAGGTTATCAATTTCATCTTATCCACTCTCATATACTTTAGGAATTCATCAATCTTTTCATCAATGTTAATGCCACTCTCTAAATTACCTTGTCAAGAAGGCCTATCCTTAACTACGAGTTCATACAATTCCTAGCATTCCTAGTAATTAGTTCGGACAATGATCAATGATCATGACAATGAATAAGTTAAACACTGCATGCTTTGAGCAAAGAGGAAAAACACTAACAATTAATCAAAGAAAGCATGTATCTCAAATAAGATTTTTAAACACAAATTTCGTATATGAGAGTTTCAAAGATTACATTGATTCCCCAACAACAATACAAGGTTTAGTTCACCATATTCATGGTGAATCTAGATGAATAATAATGAAAGAATGAAAGATAAAACCCTAGAAAGGTAGAGAGGTAGCCTGAGCATCCAAGATCTTCCTTCAAAGGGGTGGAAAAGAGAGTGTTTGCTTCGTCCCAACCAAAGATACAAACCCTAGGAAACCCTAAAGCTTATATACTATTCGTAAAATTACAGAAAATTAGGCCCAAGCCCAAAATAGTACCGCTCAGCGGTAAGTGCGCGAGTTCGTTTCTTCCCCTCAACGGCCTTTTCACCCCTCAACGGAGCCAACGTGGGTTTTTGAGTGCCGCTCAGCGGTAAACTGCCGCTCAGCGGTGGTTGCGGCTTCTCCTTTTGCACTTTCTAATGTCTTTTCTGATTCCATTCCTATCCTTCTTCACTTCTTTCACCAAATTCACCTTAAAACCTGCATAAAACACTGAAATCAAGCATAAACCTGTCCAGCTCTCTTATTTCTAAAAATATAACCAAAAGCATGATTTCAAGCTAGTTTCTAAGTGTTAAAGGTTTCTTTTAGTATCAAATTTAAGCATGAAAATAATAGTTTTTCAACTGTTATCACAACCCCAAACTTAGAACTTTGCTTGTCCTCAAGCAAACAAAATGTAACTCAATCTTCTACCAATCTGTACAATGGTTCACTCATTCAAAAATCCTTTTTCCAAGATAAGTAACAATTTCAATTAAACTCATGACAAAGATTTCAATCAAGACATGCACATGCTTTAGGTGCTCACAAAATCACTTAATATCCAACAAATGTTATTTTTCATGAATGATCAATCAACTAAACATGGATGTTCATGTGCTCATGGAATCTTTCCTCACTAGGTAAAGTGTTTCACTCAAACACAAGTGTACAAGAGGTAATCACTCATTCACTCTACTATCACAATGTCATATGAATTGACTTTGCCTTTCATTTAACCACAATCAAATAAATTCACAAGCATGCACCATCACAAGGACTTTCAATGGCTTATAATGTGGCTGGGCTAACAAGAAAATTGGTTTTTCTAGATCACAAAACCCTTGAGTTAAGAGAATCATATAAACACAATCATTCTTACTTTTCCCAACTTTCCTTTTGCATTGAGCTTTGCTTTTTCTTCTTTTCTTTTCTTTCTCTTTTTCTTTTTCTTTTCACATTCTTATTTCTTAGCTCTTAGCTCAATGCTTTCAATTTCCCTTTCTATTTTCCAACAACCCCAAACTTGAACATTTATCAATACCACAAAATATTTTCTACTTAACTCAAGGTAAAGCTTTTCAGTAAGGGTTTTCAAATCATGTTCAAGGCTAAGGGTTCAAAGGATAGAACACAAAGTGTTCTCTTTTAGTGGCTAATTTCATGAAATTGGCTAATACAAGGGTTACCAACAAATGCCCTTGATCATATAATGCAAACAAGCAAGTAATTCAATCATAGCAAACCTGGGCAAAGCCATTCATGCTTTCAAAGTAATAGCACTCAAAGTAATAACTTTGGAGCTCAAAACCTCACATATAAGCTCATTCACATTTGACATACACATCCTGCTTAATATCACAATCACAATCATAGTAACTTGCATTTGTTCACAAAGCTTGTGAACCACCTGTATAAGCATGTACATATCTCAAAATCAATCCATATCAAAGCATCATTCAAGCATTACTTATCAAACAATCACAATTATCAGCAAACCATTATAACAGATATAGTTGCCAATTGAGTATATCAAACCCTATTCTAGTAACAAATAAATAAGACAAATCCTGCTTTAGTGCTTTGAAAAACTCAGCCCCATCAATGATGCTCTCTCTCAACCCCAAACTTAGATGAACAACAAGTAAGAAAGTGAGTGGAAAAGAAATTTTCTCAAAAAGGGGTGAGGGAAAAATTGTAGAAAACTTTGGAAAAGTATGTAGGATGGTGTGTGTAGAGAAAAATCTAAAAGGAGAGGTCAAGGCGCAGCTTAGGGTATAAAAATACCCCTAATGGGCTCGGGTCCCGCTGAGGGGCACCCCAAGCCCCATCTGCGACACTACCGCTCAGCGGTAGTGTGCCGCTCAGCGACACTTACGGGAAGTGCCCTTCTTCTCCTAAATGCGTCCTAAACATATCCCTCACTGGCTTCATGCAATATAATTTTCAGATCACTCATGCACAACCCTATTATGCAACTAAAGCAGGATCAAAACAAAAATTATACAGAAATATCAATCAACTGGGTTGCCTCCCAGGTAGCGCTTGTTTAACGTCACGAGCCTGACCCAAAATCCTCTAGCACCCTTCAGTAGGTGCAAATTTTCCTTACCAACACCCATCAGTAGGTGTATACAAACATAGTATCCTTCAGTAGATACTCTTCCGCCTAACATCCATCAGTAGATGTAAACCCTGTAACAAACTTATAACAAAAACAAAAATACCCAAAAGTTCAAAATTACATCACCAAATCAAAAATTAAAAGTTCTTAAATTACTGGGTTGCCTCCCAACAAGCGCTCTTTTAACGTCATTAGCTTGACCCAATAAAGTTCAAGTTCCTTCTTCAAGATTAATATTCGTACTCTACCAACTCCTCAACTGCTTCCGGTGTACTGTTTTAACTCTTCTAGAATATGGAGACTCTATCTCTATCATCCCTTTTTCTTTATAACCATTTGCAACCCACAACTTGTTTTTGAATCTCACATGTGTACCAAGTTTGAGTTGTTCTTTCATCCCATCATCATGAACTTTTCTTCCTCTGCCAATCTTCTCTTTTTCATGTATCTGAAACAACAAACAATGTTTACCTTTAACTTTGAGCTTTTCATCTTTGGGACTAGTCATGAGTACATCTTGAAATGCCGCTTTATGACTAGCTTCTTCCTCTTGCATTCGCCTCTCCTCTTTGAAAACATCAACAATAACCCTTTCTTCTCAGTCTTGGAATGCAACTATACCTTCGTTCACATCAATGATAGCTTTGGTCGTTTTCATAAACGGTTTCCTGAGAATGATGGGTATCTTTTCGGTCTCCATCTCCATCACCACAAAGTCTGCCAAGAACTGTAGTTTGCCTACACAAACTATAATGTCCTCTGCTATTCCATAAGGTGTCTTCGAAGATCCATCTGCCATTACTAAGTTAACCTTTATAGGTTTCACATCCACATCACCAATCTGTTCAAGTAAAGAATAAGGTATCAAGTTGACACTTGATCTTAAATCAAGTAAAGCTTTTCTGACTCTTTTCTTCCCTATTGTGCATGGAATGGAAAATCCTCCTGGATCCTCGGCTTTTGGAGGGAATGACTCCTTTTTGACAGTTATATACTTCTTTGTATCTTCATCTCTGTCTTTTTTTTGTAGAGATTTCTTCCTCAGGTTTAGTATAAACTGCAATTTTCTATAGTATCTCCTTCCAAGGTGCATCATTGTCCACCATACTGAATAATTCTGTAAAATCAAATTGTTTCTCATGATTTATTGGAAAAGGAAACATATCATTACTCTTTATCTCTTTTCTCTCTCTCTTCTCTTTTTCTTCCTCTCCTTTCTCCTTCTCTAACTCAACTATTTCATCAGTTGTACTCTCCACCACTCTACATTCTTCCTTGGGGTTAACCTCAGTATTAGCCCCAAAATTTCTATTAGGCCTTTTTTCCACTTGCTTGGTAATTTGACCCATTTGAATCTCCAAATTCTTAATAGCAGCATCAGTACTCTTTTGAGAAGATTCAGTTTTCTGTATAAATTGATTAAGAGTTTCTTCTATCCTTATGGACCTTTCATTAAGTGCAGAAATCTATTGCCATAGAGTTGGTTGTTGTTGTTGCTTGTTGAATTGCCCAGTTTGTCCAGCCTGCCCACTCTGTCCTTGACCAATGCATGGGTGTGGTTTCCACCCTTGATTGAAGTTCCCCTGACGGTACGGGAACTGATTGGCCATGAAGTTTACATCTTCCAAAGCTTCTGCTGGAAAGGCACACTGACCATTTATATGGTCACCTCCACACAATTCACACAATTGTGATTGAACCTGTGCAACATTCTGTAACTCTTTCGTCAGTTGTGCAAGTGTTTTCGTAAGAGCTTCAAGTTGTTGAGTTAGTATCTTATTTTGTGCTAGCAAGGCGTCATGGGTTTGTAGCTGTAGAACTCCTTTTTGTTGACTAGGAGCTCCTCTTTCACTATTCAGATCATTATCACTAGTCGCCATATTATCAATGATTTTTGTAGCTTCCTCTAGAGTTTTCCATTTGATGTTTCCTCCAACTGTCGCGTCAAGCATCATCTTGGTTTGGGAACCAAGACCTGTAAGGAAAGCCAAGACTACTTCCCCTTCGTCAAAACCATGTGTGGGAGTTTTTCTTAGTAAGCTTTTATATCTGTCCCATGCATGTCCTAGTGATTCCTCCATACCTTGCCTGAAAGATGTAATTTCTTGCTTTCCTTTATTTACTTTTGATTGTGGAAAGTATTTGTTTAGGAACTTTGTTACCACGCTTCCCACTCTGTAAAGCTTCCTTCTGAAAAAGAGTTCAACCAAATCTTAGCGTTGCCTCCTAGTGAGAATGGAAACAAGCTAAGTTTGATCGCTTCGTCCGGCACCCCATTTATCTTGACTGTGTTGCAAATCTCGTTAAATGTAGTCAAGTGCTCATATGGGCTTTCGTGAGACAACCCATTAAACTGGTTACTCTTAACCAATTGGATTAGTGATGGTTTGAACTCCATATTAGCTGCATTGACTCTTGGTCTTGCTATGCTGTTGAAATGTTGAGGTCCGGCTACATTAGTATAGTCAACAAGAGTTCGTCTGTTATTATTGTTCTCCATCTCCTCAATGCTATGGTCAGAACTTTGTGGTGATGGTTGTAACAAAGTTTCCGGAGAAGGAAATAGTTCTCTAGATGTACGGATTCTCCTCCTCCGTCTACTCTCGTCTAAACCTTCAAGAAGAGGTTCTGCAGTTTTCTTGCTCCTGGTTCGGATTGCTTCCTGCATACACAAGAAAACAAATCCCTAAAAGAATTGGTTAACACAAAAAGATATAAAAAGAAGATATAAGATCAAAGATAAGAAGATAAAATAAAAATAAAAAATGAAAATAGAAAAATAAAAACAGAAAATAAAATAAAATAAAATAAAATAAAAACAAAAAAATAAAATAAAATAAAAACAGGAAAATATAAACAGAAAATAAAAATTCGAAATTTAAATTAAAAATTCAAAAACAAGTCAAAGATAATCAATAATCAAACAAATAAACTAGTTAAACCACGAGTCCCCAGTAACGGCGCCAAAAACTTGTTTAACCCTCGGCAAGGGTGACCGAATCGTATCAAGTAATAAACTCGGTAAGACCAAGTATCGTTCTCCCAAAGGACTCACGGCCTAGTTAGTTATTTGATTCGTTGATTATTTAAGACTTGTGAAAGATTGATTGTAGGTTTTTAATGTAGAAGACAGTAATTAAATATGTATGCATGAATGTGATCAATGACAAAAAGAGTAAAACAAACACGGGATGAATTATATGGATCAGTATGTTGTTGAGGTTATCAATTTCATCTTATCCACTCTCATATACTTTAGGAATTCATCAATCTTTTCATCAACGTTAATGTCACTCTCTAAATTACCTTGTTAAGAAGGCCTATCCTTAACTACGAGTTCATACAATTCCTAGCATTCCTAGTAATTAGTTCTGAAGTGCAGGAGCTTAACGGCAACCAATATACTATTGGGAGAAATTCCCCAGATCTAGACTTTCCCGTATGTTCCCATATCAACAAAATCAATGATTATGACAATGAATGAGTTAAACACTGCATGCTTTGAGCAAAGAGGAAAAACTCTAACAATTAATCAAAGAAAGCATGTATCTCAAATAAGATTTTTAAACACAAATTCCATATATGAGAGTTTCAAAGATTACATTGATTCCCCAACAACAATACAAGGTTTAGTTCACCATATTCATGGTGAATCTAGATGAATAATAATGAAAGAATGAAAGATAAAACCCTAGAAAGGTAGAGAGGTAGCCTGAGCATCCAAGATCTTCCTTCAAAGGGGTGGAAAAGAGAGTGTTTGCTTCGTCCCAACCAAAGATACAAACCCTAGGAAACCCTAAAGCTTATATACTATTCGTAAAATTACAGAAAATTAGGCCCAAGCCCAAAATAGTACCGCTCAGCGGTAAGTGCGCGAGTTCGTTTCTTCCCCTCAACGGCCTTTTCACCCCTCAACGGAGCCAACGTGGGTTTCTGAGTGTCGCTCAGCGGTGGTTGCGGCTTCTCCTTTTGCACTTTCTAATGTCTTTTCTGATTCCATTCCTATCCTTCTTCACGTCTTTCACCAAATTCACCTTAAAACCTGCATAAAACACTGAAATCAAGCATAAACCTGTCCAGCTCTCTTATTTCTAAAAATATAACCAAAAGCATGATTTCAAGCTAGTTTCTAAGTGTTAAAGGTTGCTTTTAGTATCAAATTTAAGCATGAAAATAACAGTTTTTCAACTGTTATCAGTAAGGAAGGGGTTTTTCATACAATTCTTTCTTTTTTCTCTCATCCTCTTCCTCTCTTTTTTCTTCTCTTCCCTCTCTTTTTCCTTTTCTTTTCTCTCGTTCTCTTCTTTTTCTTTTTCTTCTTCATCTTTTTCTCTTTCACTCAACCTTTCTTTTTCTTTTCTCTCTATTTTTCTCTCATCTAAAATTCTGCCACATTTGGTAACAACAGTTTTGCACTCCTCTCTAGGGTTTACTTTCATATTACCCCCGAACACATCCAGCTTCTGAATTATGTGACACAGATGCCTCTCTATCCTTCTGAATGTTGCTTTAGTACTTTTATGATGAGAATCAGATGTCTGCATTAACTGTTGAATTGTGTCATCCATCTTAGCCATTCTTTCTGATAGAGAGGGTTGTTGCTACCATTGTTGTTGTCCGGTAGCTTGTCCACATTGACTTGGTCCCATATTTGAGTGAAGTTTCCACCCGTGGTAGAAATTACCTTGTCCGAATTGCATCCTACAAGCAATAGACACAAAAACCTGGAAAATAGTGTTAGCACAAAAACAAAAACAACCAACACTAAACACAAATTAAAAATAAGATAAAAATAAAAAAATAAAAATAAAGTCAAAGTTAATCAAGTGTACTCGACAACGATGCCAAAAACTTGTTGATGAATCGACAAGTGTACCGAATCGCACAAGTAATATAAAATGGTAAGACCAAGTATCGTATCCCAAAGGACTCTCGGCACTAGATAGTCGTGTGATAACTTGATTAATTAAGACTTAAAGAAAACGAGATCATTGGTTTTAGATGCAAAGACAGAAAATTAAATATGAATGCAGCTTGATTAATAGCATAATAGCACAGTAACGAACGAATGTTGTTTTTAATATGAGATGAGTATGTTGTTGGGGTTAGATTTCACCAAGTTCCCTCTCATGTATGTAAGAATTCTTCTTTGTGCATTAATGTTAACGTCACTCACTAAATCACTTAAACCCGATCCCCCGGCGAAATAAGCCTATCCTGAATCACTAGTTCATGAAATTCTTAGCATTCCTATTAATTAAATGTGAAGATCAAGAGCTTTATAACGACCAAGACTCATACCCTCATCCCTGAGAAATATTACTCTTGGGAGTAATTCAACAAGAACCTGAATTGTAAGGAACCTCCCGACACTCATGCAATTCATACACCACGTTATGAATGGGTTAAACAAAGCATGCAATAATCATAGATGAATTACTCTAAAAATTCATGAAAAAGCATATGTTATTGAGAATCAATTCAAATACATGAGAGTTCAGAAGGTTACATCATCCCCCAACAACAAATAGAGTTTAGTTCACCATAGACATGGTGAAACTAGATGAACAATAGAGAAGAATGAGATAGAAAAACCTTAAAAGTAGAAGATGGAAGCTCTCGCATCCAAATCCGCCTCTAGAGGGTGAAAGAATGTGTTGTTGCGCTCCTCCAGCCAAAGATACAAAACTTAGGACGTTTGGGTCCTTTAAATAGAGCAAAGACAAAATAGAAACGAGGCCCAAGCCCGTGTCACTAGCACTCAAGCGCCCCACTTAGGGCGCCCGGGCGGTAAGCGATGGTTCCCTACGCTTAAGCCTCCAAAAGGGGCACCCAAGCTTCGTGCTTCTGACGCTCAAGCGCCCAAAAAGGGGCGCCCGGGCGTTGAGCAACACTTTTCTACGCTTAAGCCTCCAAAATGGTGCCCAAGTGATAAAAGTTGAAAAATTGTTATTTTTATACTTAAAATTGACCTTAAAGATGATCTTTATGACTTAGAAACTAGCTTGGAATCATGCTTTTGTTATGTTTTTGAAATAAGAGAGTTTGATGGGTTCTATGCTTGGTTTTCCTTGTTTTTGCAGGTTTTAAGATAAATTGGAGGAAAGAAGTAAAGTAGGACGAAGTTGGAATCAGAAAAGGAAGTGAAAAGTGCACAAAAAGAGAAGACACGAGTACCGCTCAGCGGAAATTACCGCTGAGCGGCTGTTGAGAGGGTCGCACCTCTCAACAAAAGTTGTGCATAAATTAATGCAGTATAGTACTAGGAAGTGACTCCTAGGTCGTCTCTCAAGGACCAAATGTGGTTCGAGAATCAGGTCAAACACGTAGTGGGGGGTGTTTAAGAGTTTTTACGATAATAAATGAACTAAATTAAAATGGAAATTAAACACAATCGAACATAATTGAAAACAAAGTGAATATTAAAATTTAAATAAAGAGAAAAAAAAATAAATAAAAATAAGTCACTAAAAAAACTTAGAAGCATTTAATAAAACATGCATATGCGTAAGGAAAATTGGAATGAAAACATAAGTTGGTGAATAAAAAAAAACTATTAAATGGTGATAAATCAAAAGTGCAATTTTGCTTTAGCCATGAAGGCACCGTGCAGCACGAAACAAGACTTTTTAATTCCATCATGTGAATTAATTAAAGTGCAATAATCCAAAGCTAATTAAAAAAAATAAATCTAACGTGCAATAATCCAAAGCTAATTAAAAAAAACAGGCATCATTAATCAACGCATGTGTATCCTAAAATTCTCTCCCAAACCGTAACACCTGCTGCACCATTTTTCATTCAATAAAAAAAACTAAAAAAAACAAAACGTTCTTACATAGGGTCCGTGAGCTCCCATTGATGAAAATTTTCAAACATTCAAAACAAAAGCCCCCCAAGGTGGCGGCTGGACCATCCATGATTTAAAGCAACATAAAATCACTGCTGGAATCAAATCACCGCATGGAATCAAAATTAAAGCATTGTGCATATTGTCTAAAGAAAGAAACAATCATTTTTCTGCTGGAATAAAAACTGAGCTGCTGGAACCGAAAAAGAACCGAGAGCTGCAGGAATAAAATCTCTAGTGCTCTCCAAAATAAATCACCACTCTATCTTGCTCCTCACTGTCCGTGCTACCTTCCAGCTCAATTCAAACGTAGAGTAGAACTCAACCGTAACCCACCATGCTTTCTTTCTCCAACTCTCCCCTACTAGGTCACCTTTGCATCATGACACTACTACTTTCCCTCTCAATCTGCAACATACTTCAGCCCAAAAAGAAAATCTCCCTCCTCCAACAAGTGGCGGCTGGATGCCCCCAAAAAAAGAACTCTAAAACGAAGGTGCCCTATGGTGGCAGCTGGACTTCTCCATGGGCCCTGCTGGATATGCAACCTCCGGCCCTTCTACTTTTGACGCTACCCTTTTACTGGATGCTCCATTCATCCGCGCACCACCCTGTGCTGCTGTACGGCTTCATTCCATAAAGTTTTGTCCCCTAGCACTTTTGACTTCCTTCAATTAATTAATCACCACAAGAATGCACCTCTTTTCCATTATGTGGGCCGTGACCTATGTGGCATGTGTTGATATGCTTGACAAAATGAACTTGACAAAATGAATTGTCATGGGCTGTGTTGGGGCCGTGTGCAGCTTGCATTTACGTGGCCACTTCCTCCTTTGACTTCAAATGCATGTGTAACCTATTTTACCAAATTATGTGAGCTGCACTTCCAATTGGTTCCCTCCATGCTTCACGGTTAATCTCCACTTCTCGGCAAAAATGAATGGTAATGTGCTTTTAGCATGAATTGGCTGTGTGATGTGTATGTGGGTTCCAAGTTTTGCTTCCAAAAATTTAAGAAATGAAGGACTTGCTTAAGAGTGTTGGGAGGTCTTAGCATCGTCCAATGATCAATTCCAGCCACCACAATTACTAAACAACAAGCAACCAATGCAAATAGTTAGAAATCACTCAAACAGTAATCACTGGACTGACATATGAGAGTAAAATAAATACTGGGAACAACACATAACGAATTTGAACAAAGTAAAAACTATACGTTAAAATAGACATCCAGACGAAACTATGAAAAAAAATTGCATGGAAAACGGATAAGAATTGAACTCAAACGAAGACACACAATTTGACACAACATTCACGCGGCAGCCAGCGAAAATAAAAATGGCTAAGATGCATTGGCTCAATTTCCATTTCTCATTTAGCTTTGAAATGTCCCAAAAAGTTATCCAAGATTTTCCCGTAATTAATAATGCAAAATAATAAGCTCAGATAATTCAAATTAGTTAAAATAAGAATTTCCGATCAAATTAAGCACAATTAGGAAAAACAGGAAAATACCAGACGTTTAAGCATAATTCCCCGACTAATTCTAGCACATTAAACTAAGTGAAGTGAGGAAAATATTGGTTCATCAGCGGCGTTCTTGAGGTCCCGTAGTCATCGAAGAGGGGCAAATACAGCTGAGCGTCAAACAGAGGAACGCACACTTACCACTGAGCGCCATTTTTATGGGCTTGGGCTTACTTTTCTATAATTTTTAGAATAATATATAAGGTTTTAGTCGACCTAGGTTAGTCATCTTTGGCTGGAACGAAGCAGAAACACACTTTTTGACCCCTTGAAGGAGGATTTTGGATGCTCAGGCTCCACTCTTCAAATCCTAGGGTTTTATCTTTCATTCTTCCATTGTTTTTCATCTAGTTTCACCATGAATATGGTGAACTAAACCTATATTGTTGTTGGGGAATCAATGTAATCCTTTGAAGCTTTCATGTATTGAATTGGTGATTCATAATATATGCTTTCTTTCATTAATTGTTAGGGTTTTTCCTCTTTGCTCAATGCATGCTTTGTTTAACGCATTCTATTGCATGATCATTGGTTTTGTCGATATGAACACATACGGGAAAATCTAGATCTGGGGAATCTTTCCCAATAGTAGTATAAACCTAGACATAGGAGTATGATGGTTGGTTGCCTTTAAGCTTCTGTGCTTTATAATGCATGAATAATTGCTAGGGAGATAAGACATTGTAAACTAGTGATAATGAGTAGGCTTGCTTCGCCGAGACATCGGGTTTAAGGTAAATTAGAAAGTGACATTAACATTAATGAAGAAAAATGAATTCTTGAATACATGATGTCAACACTCAATTTTGTCCGGGTAGTAAAAATGTGTTTTTATTGGTTTTTTTATTATTTTCCTTTTATTTTATTTTACCTTTTTGTTTTATTCTATTTTAATGTATTTAGATCATTTGCTTTTAATTCAATTTCTATTTTATTTCTTATATTCATTTTGTTTTAATAGAGTTAATTAATCAAAATAATTGAAAAAATTGAAAAATAAAATTAAAAATAAAATAAAATTGAAATAAAAAAATATATAATAAGAAAATAAAAAAACGTGGGGGAGGTGGTGTATGTGAGGCGTGTCTGGGGTGAGGGAGACCAGGTGGTTAGGAGGAATATTTCCAAGATTTTTGGAGAAAATAGAAAAGGAGGATTTCACACAGCTGCTGGGACCTTCATCTTCGAACATCATCGAGTCTCCCTGAGAGCATTCACCATTTTCGCCTGTAGAAAAACACAGACGCCAGCCAAAGGAGAGGGAGGACCCTCACTATCCACTCTCGTTAGCATCTTCATCTATCCACTCTCGTTAGCATCTTCCTGGTCGTAGTTCGTAGGCACTTACGAAGCAAGGAAAAGCTAGAACACGAAAGGTAAGTCTTCACTCTTAAACTACTCATATGCTATGAATGTTTGGGATATTGATGGCTGTTGTGTGCTTGTATTGGGTTGATATCTACTTCAATTTGATTTGATAACGCCTGGCATGGTTTGCTTGCTCATATCTGGACTAAATATGTAATTATAGAGGGATACATATTTCTATTACTTCTGGCTTACTTCCCTCCTCCATCCATTTCCAACAACCCAAACCATGCCCAGGGTTACTAGGAACACCCATCATCTTACTCTTCATTCATCAAACACCTCATGACCACAGCCCAGGGGCACTAGCTCCCTCGTTACTACTCACCCGTAACCATCTCCGTAACCATCTCCAAGAGAGACCTTCACCTGAAACAGTTAATCCTTACACCTCACGACGAGCCCATCATCTTTATCCCTTCACGGCACTGACCCCTCTCTACTCATCACCCCCATCTTCATCCTTATACCACCTCACGGCCAACACCATCATTTTCATCCCTTTCTTCTTCATTTTCATCTCCAACACCTGATACCACACGACCAAACCTCAATATTGGGTCCAACCATATTCACTTCAACCATCCCAAGAGCCAAACCCAATTAAAGCAATCAAACATGGAAACAGAAAATAGATAAAGGAGACTAGGAGAGCCCATCGGTGGCGGCATCCCAAGCTGATGGCGTCGCGGTTGGAAACGGTTCCGGTGGCGATTGGGGTTGCCGCCGACGCCAAGATCGGAAGAGGTGGTGGCGTGGTGACTGGGTCGCAGTGGTGAGCGGCGGCCAGTTAAGCAGACGCGGCACAGAGACGTCGAAAAGAGTAGACGGAATCGGAGGCTGGGACGCGGTGGCTAGTTCAGTGGCGCGATGGCTGGAAGCAGTGACGTCGTGGCCGCTGTTGGTTTCAGACGTACCTGTTGTCACTGGTGATTTCAACGCTAGTGGAAGGTGGTGGCGCGAGTTGTCGCCGGCGAGGCCAAGGCGTGTTCTGGCTGAGGCGACGGTGGCCGGCTCTAGAAGAGGCGGCGGTGAGCCTGCGAAGAGAGTAAGAGACATTGGGTCTCGGGAGAGTGTTGGATCTGAGTGGGTGAGGAATGGAAGGGAAGTGTTGAACCCCTAGGGGATTCTAGGTCAGAAAAGCCTCCCCAGGCCAGTACTGGGTCAAGCCCAAGAAGAAAAAAAAAACTTTTCTCCCGCAGCCCCCCGCTTCTCACCCGCGCACCCCCCATACATCCTCGGGCCAGTGCTGGGCCTAACCCAAGTAAACAAAAACTCCTTTCTACTTCGCGCAGCCCCTGTTCTCACTTCCACACCCCTTTTAGCTTGGGTTTAGGCCCAATCTCTTTATAAAAGGAAAAATGGTTTGGACACCCCATTTTCTCATTTAGGCACCCCCATTTCTTATTTTATTTTATTTCATTTATTTTTGTTTCCTATTTATCTTATTTGATTTGTTATTTTACTTTATTTTAAATATCTACCTATTTGAAAATATATATAATAATACATAAAATAAATATAGATATATAAATAAAAAAATTACAAAAATATGTTTTAAAGGTTAAGCACACGTGTGACCGCTCGCGTCGTCCTTGTGCTAGAAACATTTCTCTTTCTTTTATAAAAAATACAAAAATATATTTTAAAGGTTAAGCACACGTGTGACCGCTCGCGTCGTCCTTGTGCTAAAAAACCTTTTCTTTTTCTTTAAATAAAAATTACAAAAATATATTTTAAAGGTTAAGCACACGTGTGACCGCTCGCGTCGTCCTTGTGCTAGAAACCTTCCATTCTTTCTTAAATAAAAATAACAAAAATATGTTTTAAAGGTTAAGCACACATGTGACCGCTCGCGTCGTCCTTGTGCTAAAAACATTTTTCTCTTTCTTTTAATAAGTAACAAAATATGTTTTAAAGGTTGAACACTCGTGTGATCGTCTGCATCGTCCTAGTGTTCAATACCTTTCTCTCTTATTTAAATAATTAAATAATGATATAAGTACTCGTGCGATCGTCTGCATCAGCCTAGTACTTAATATCTTCAATCTAGAAAATTAAATAATGGTATGAGTGCTTGTGCGATCGTCTGCATTAGCCTAGCACTCAATACTCTCAAGCCTTCCTAAATAAGTAGATAACGGTATGAGTGCTCGTGTGATCGTTCGCATCGTCCTAGTGCTTAATATCGTTATTTCTCTTTTAAAAAAATGATAATTAAAAATATTTAAATACCATTCTAAGGTATGAGTACTTGTGTGACCGTCCGCGTCGGCCTAGTATTCATTACCTTCCTTTTTTCGAAAATATCAAAAATAGATATATAAAATCTTCAAAAGCTAAAAACATCAACACTTTCAAGCAAGCAAACAATCTTTTGCCAGAACTACGTGATCCTTGATTCTCCATCAAAAGTAGAGATACGTAGGAGCAAGGTTAGCCCTTGTCAGGTTCACTTCCCAAAAATCCAAAATCATTTCAAAATAAATTTTCAAACAATTTCCAAACAAACTTTCTCAAACAGCTTCAAAAGAACTACGTAACCCTGATTTCTCGTTTTGAATGAGAATACGTAGGAGCAAGGTCAATCCTTGTCGGGCTCAAAAAACTAAAAAATATATATTTTGTTTCTTTAATTTTTTATTTTTTATTTTAGGGATAATTAAACATTTAGCAAACCACATTAAATTCGTGTATTTAATTAAAGGTACTGCCTTAGGGCAGGCGTTGTAGGGTGCTAATACCTTCCCTACACGTAACCGACTCCCGAACCCGAAATTCAGTTTTCGCAGACCTTGCCTTATCATTTTATGGTTTTTCCGTAGTTTTCCAGAATAAACTATGGTGGCGACTCCAAATCTCTTTTTCTAAAACCCGTTCTGTTCTTTTGGATCGTCGTCCTGTCACAATTTCCCGTTGCGACACATGAGAGTGGATAGGATGAAATTGATAAACCCCAACAACATAATCATTCATATATTTCAATTCACGTGTTTTGCTTCTTCTTTTCCATTGATCAATACATGCATTCATATTTAATTTTCAGTAATTGCATTTAAACTTATAAGAATTGGTTTTACAAGTCTTAGATAATCAACAAAATCACATAACTGTTTAGGCCTGTGAGTCCTTTGGGAAACGATACTTGGTCTTACCAGTTTTATTACTTGATACGATTCGGTTACACTTGCCGAGGGTTAACACCAAGCTTCGTGCTTCTGGTGCTCAAGCTCCCCAAAAGGGACGCCTAGGCGGTGAGCAGCACTCTTTTGCGCTTAAGCCTCCAAAAAGGGCGCTGATAAGCTGTCGCTGAAGCTATCAAATTAATACTACTTTTCAAGGCAACTTCAGTATTGCCAAGTAGTATTCAAGAAAGTAGACAGGGTTGAAGTAACCTTGAGTCGTCTCCCAACGAACACGGAATTGCTTTTGAATATCTGTGACTCTTACGAATGTTATGCAATGCTTATGAATAAAAGTAATGGTTGAAGAGTGTTTAAAGAATACATAAGAAACTTAAAAATAGTTATGATGAAATAGGCTAATTCCACTACTTTTCCAAGATAGATTCATCATCGATTATTCACGGATAATTATTCAATTGATTATTGTTTAAGTTTCAAATTAATTAAAGTACATTCTTAATTAATTTGAGGGCAATCATGCATTTAACCAAAGTAAATTCTCAATCAACTGCAAAACCTTTCTAGATTATTCACAATAAATTCAACCAAAGTACATTCTCAATCAAATTCTATTGTGTTTAATCATGTCTATTCTTAAATCTCCTAACCAAATTAAAAGCTAATCAATCAAGGTAAATTCTCAATTGATTATAGTTGAAATTATTACTAATCAATCAAAGTACATTCTCAATTGATAGTAAAAACCATTTAATCATATGAAAGTTCCTAAATTAAATCAAAGTAGATTCTCAATTTAAATCTAGAAACCCTAAAACTCATATAATCAATATGCATGTAGATTCAAACACATTATGATGCAAAAATCTTTGCTTTTAACAAGATAGAGAGATGAAAGACATAGAGAGAGAACAACTTAAATCAATAACCAAAGTAAACAATTGCATTAACTCAATCTAACCTCAGAATCCATAATGGAATTACAGCAGAATAGCCCTAGATGCTTAGCTCTCCATGAATGGAGTTGAATACAAGATGAAAGAAAAGTGAGAGGAGTATGAGAGAATGAATTCATTAAGTGAAGTCCCCTGGGTCTCTTTAAATAGGCTTGATTGGGCTTGGACTCTGAATATTCAGTTGATAGAATCTTTTATCTTATATCTTCCAAATAACTAAAAGATTTAAACAATTATAACATTATTTGGAAGATATTTTCTGTTGATATTCTCAAATTAAATTAATTCAACAACTGAATTTTATTTTTTTATCTTTTCTGACTTTCCAAAATTGCACAAATGCCCTGAAATTTTCTTTATCTGCGCTTTAGTCCCTTCTGAGTTTCTGAAATTGCAAGAAAGCCCCTCAGTTGACCAACTTTGACCAGAGGGGGACGCACCAATGGGAGCTCGCCACGTGGCTGCCCTCTTCCTTGCCCAATTAGGGTTTCAGATTTGGGGAAAGGGCTTGCCCCTCCATTCCCACTTCCGCCGCTGTGGTTTTTCTGCGTTTGTTGTTTGCAGGTGCGCGTCAATGGAGGAGATTGGGTTTTGCTATGTGGTCCGGTTGCGAATGAAAATCCGAGATGAAGGTCTTGCGGCGATGATGCTCGTTGATGGCGTCCAGGGCGGAATCGCGATTGCGATTGTTGGGGCGATGAAGAACTCGCGATGGTGTTGATGGTGATGAACGTGAATCGCAGTTTGGTGGTGGCGGCTTTGGGTGGAGAGGCGCTGTGGTGGCGTCGAGAAGCGTGGTCTGATGGTGGTGATGTGCGTTGAAGGTTGCGATCTGCGGCGCGGCTTGGAGATGGAGGTTTCAAAAGCGGCGGCCCTTTCGCGAATGGAGGAGGAGCTCGCTGGTTTGATGGCGGCGACCTTGGTGCTATGTGAGGAAGATGGAGATGGCGCGGAAAAAGTATGGTGGTGCGCGACGTTGCGGCGCGGCAGAGGTTGAAGAAATCGCAACTTCGGAGGAGATGAACGGTGCTCCGACGTGGTGGCGGCGCGGATGGAGAGGCGGCTCGCGGTTTCACGGTGATGTCACGGCGGCTGGCGTGGAGGTGACGGCGGCACGGCAGTGGCTGTTAAGTGACGGAGCAGCGCGGCGGGAAGGTGGTGGTGGCTAGGGTTCTGTTGGATTAGGGTTTCTCTGTTAGAGAAGACAGGGCTGACGTGGCAAGAGGCATGAGGTGGCATGTTCTGGTTGGCTAGATCTGTGTGGGGAGGATTTGGACATGTGGCATGATCTGGTGGAGTCTAGCTTAGGAGGGGTGTGTATAGGAAACTTAGGGAAGTATAGTAGAAATGGCTTAGTGTTTGGGCTTGGTCTTTGGCCTGTTTTAGAAATAGGAGTGTATTTAGGGATTTTAGGGGGTGCAAGGGTAAAGTCTGCATGTTTGGCCCATCTGTATATTATTTTCCAAATAAAATCTGATTTTGGGCCTTGAATTGCCATTTGAACCAATAGAACTTATAATTTCAGCTGCACAAATAAACGTAAGAATTTCCAAGAATAATTTATGCAATTAAAATAACTTTTTAAGTCCCTTCTAATTACAAACACAATATATCAAATCATCACAAATCCTCTTTAAATCAATCATTCAAGCACAATTATCCCATCAAAAATTTGAATTTTAAGGCATAAATGTGGGCATAAATATGCACTCATCAGGCGCCCAAGCTTCGAGCATTCCTCCCTTTTAGTGCTTTTCCAGGCCTTTCTGAGCTCCATCTCCTCTGCACTTCATCTCTGTTTTCCATATTATCTCATTTCCTACCAAACCAAGGGAATTTAGTCATAAAGCCATCAAATTCAACCTCAACTCTCTTATTCACACAACTTAACAGAAAAACATGATTCCAAGCAAGTTTCTAAGCAGAAAAGTGTGCATTTAGTGTCAAAATTACATCACAGATAACAGTATTTTCAACCGTTATCAATAATCCATTGAATTGGTTGCTCTTCACCAATTGAATCAAAGCAGGCTTCATCTCCATATTTGCAGCATTAACCCTCGGTCTTGCAATGCTATTAAAATGATGAGGGCCAATGACTGTTGCATAGTCTGCCAGGATACGTCTACCATTCTATTCTTCAGCCATATTTTTTGTTTCCTGGTCAGATCTTTGAGGTGATGGCTGTAAAAGAGTCTTAGGAGAAGGGAAAAGTTCTCTGGACGTCCTGTTCGTCCTTTTTCTTCTACTATTGTCCATACTTATAAGAAGAGGTTCATAAACTTTTGTGCTTCTAGTCCGAATTGTACCCTGCATACACTAGAGAACAAAACACTAGAGCACCCAATTAGCACTAACAGATAAAAAAGATAAAATTAAAGATAAAAAGATAAAAATTAAAGATAAAATTAAAGATAAAGTCTAATCGGTTAAGAATTACACAAAAGTATAGTTTAAACCACGAATCCCCGGCAACGGTGCCAAAAACTTGTTAAGACCTCGGCAAGTGTACCGAATCGTATCAAGTAATAATAATTGGTAAGACCAAGTATTGTTTCCCAAGAGACCCACGACACTAAACAATCATGTGATTACTTAACTAATTAAGACTTTCAAGAACAATTTATAGTTTTGAATACAAAAACAAGAAAGTAAACATGATCTATTGAAGAAAAACCCAAAGGTGAATGAATGATATTGTAATTATGAGATGAGTATGTTGTTGGGGTTTAGATTTCACCTAGTTTACTCTCATGCATATAAGAATTCATCTTCTTCATTTAATTGTTAACGTCACTTTCTAAAGTACTTAAAACTCGATCCCTCGGCGAAGAAAGCCTATCCTCAATTACTAGACCACAATCCCTTGCATCCCTAATAATTAATTCTGCACTACGATTAGAAGCTTAAGACGACCAAACCTCTTATCCCCATCCTTGGGCAATATTACTTTTGGGAGCAATTCTCCAGATCTAGGTTTCCCCGTGTGTGTCCATATCACGAAAACCAATAATCATGTCATGAATGAGTTAAACATAACAAGCATACAACAAAGAAGAATAACCCTAACAATTGATGAAAGAAGCATATATTAATTAAAACCAATTCAAATACTTGAGAGTTCACAAGGTTACATCATTCCCCAACAACAAATTGAATTTAGTTCCTCCTTGTCATGAAGAAACTAGATGAAATATGGAATGAGAATGAAAGATAAACCCTAAAAACTGAAGAGGAGGGCTTCCGCATCCACTTCTACCTCTAGAGAGTTGGAAAAATCTGAATTTGTGTTAATTCTGTCAAAAGATACTCCCTCTAGGACGTCCAAGTCCTTATATACAGCTGAATTGGATCATGGGCAAACGTTGACACCGCTCAGTGCCCCAACTTAGGGCGCCCAGGCGAGCTTGCGAGAGGAGTAGCGCTCAGAGCCCTAAGAAGGGCGCCCAGACGTGAAACGTTACTTCAAGATTGGCGCTCAGCGTCCCTAAAATGGTGCTCAGACGTGAGTGCGAGGCATCGTGCGTTGAGGGCCCAAGAAAAAGGGCGCCCAAGCATCCTGCGACCTTTAGCAGGCTTCTCTTCTGGTGCTCTTTTTGTCCTTTTTGAGTTCCAACTTCTTGACATTTAACTCCTCTTCCAATTCATCCCAGATTCCTACAAAATCAGGGGAATTTAGTGATAAAATCTTCAAGTATAACCTCAACTCTCTTATTCACCAAAATAAGCTAAAAACAAGAGAACAAGCAAGTTTCTAAATAAAAAAGGGTTCATTTATTATCAAAGTTTAATCCCAAATAACGGTGAAATCAATTGTTATCAATGGACCTCGAGAAAAATAAAGCCATCCAAAATTAGCATGCTCCGAAGAATGTTAGGAGCTTCTTCAACAATAAAGTCATGTTTTTCAAAATAAAAGTCGACCTTCCAAATTTGAGGACAAATCTTTCTCAAGAGGCAGGAGATGATGACTTGGGTCCAACCAGTGGACCCATCACAAGGAACATGGCTAGGAAGATCCAAGAAGTTTGGGAGGACAATACATCAAATGCAAGGATTCATCATCTTTTTCCTTAGAAGACTTGCATGTTTCGCCCAGCGAGGACGTGTCCAATGAACATCATCTCGCTTAGTACTGTTTGTTGATAAGGGGAGCTAGATCTAGCAAAACCCATCTCACATATGTGTTTTTGATGATGAATAAAAGAAATGTTTTATAGTTTCTTACACAACAAATGACATAATAATTGCTTGATCATTATTGTGTTTGTGCTTGAAATGCTTTGTATATGTGTTCGTTGATTGTAAATGAATCATAAGTTAAAACACATTGCATATAGCTGATATCTTATTATCTTTTGTGAAATAATACTCATTGCTTCATATACTTTGTATACATTACATGAGTATTGAAAAATTCACTTGATATCAAGTGTTATGTTAATGTGACATTAGTATAAATGCTCTGATACATATTATATACTTCTGATATACTGTTTTGAAGTGTTACATTGAGTTGTAATTTACTCTAATACTTGTGAAATACATTTGATATATTGTTTCAAATTAGTACATTAAACTCTAATACACACTCTGATATCAATCATATACTGCTAAAATATTGTAATAATGCTATATCTCTTTTTGATACTAATAACGGTTGATTTCACCGTTATTTGAGAGTAAATTTTGATATCAAATGAACCCTTTTTGACTTAGAAACTTGTTTGTTCTCTTGATTTTGGTTTATTTTGGGAAATAAGAGAGTTGAGGTTACACTTAAAGATTTTATCACTAAAGCCCCTTGGTTTTGTAGGAAATTGGGATGAATTGGAAGAGGAGTTAAGTTGTTAAGAAGTTGGAACTCATAAAGGACAAAAAGAGCACTAGAAGAGAAGGTTACAGAAGGTCGCACTCACGCCTGGGCGCCCTTTTTGGGTCGCTGAGCGCCATCTTTCCTGCAACGTTTCACGCCTGAGCGCCCTCCATTGGACGCTGAGCGCCCTAAGTAGGGGCGCTGAGCGGTGGCAATGTTGGCCCATGGCCCAATTCAGCCCTATTTGAGGATTAGCTCGACCTAGAGAGGGTATCTCTTGACAGAATTGACACAAATTCAGATTTTCTCCAACTATCTGAAGGCAGAAGTGGATGCGGAAGCTCTCCTCATCAGTTTTTAGGGTTTTTCTATCTTTTTCATTCCATTGTTCATCTAGTTTCTCCATGACGATGGGGAACTAAACATTATTTGTTGTTGGGGGATGATGTAACCTTGTGAACTTTCATGTATTTGCATTGATCTTAATTATATATGCTTCTTTCATTAATTGTTAGGGTAATTCTTCTTTACTCAATACTTGTTATGTTTAACTCATTCATGGCATCATTTATGATTTGCATGAATACCGAGAGGTATCTTATAATTCATGTTCTGGAGAATTGCTCCCAAAAGCAATATTGCTTAGGGATGAGGATATGAGTTTTTGTCATCTTAAGCTCCTAATCGTAGTGCAGAATTAATTATTAGGGATGCAAGGGATTGTGGTCTAGTAATTAAGGATAGGCTTTCTTCGCCAAGGGATTGGGTTTTAAGTAATTTAGAGAGTGATGTTAACATTTGAATGAAGAAGATAAATTCATATATGCATGAGAGTAAACTATGTGAAATCTAAACCTCAACAACATATTCATCTCATATTCAATATCATCCATTCACATTTGGGTTTTTCTTTCAATTGGTCAAAAGTGCATTCATATTTACTTTCTTGTTTTGCATTCAAAATTCCAAATTGTTCTTCAAAAGTCTTAATTAGTTAAGTAATTACATGACAGTCTAGTATCGTGAGTCTCTTGGGAAATGATACTTGGTCTTACCATTTTATATTACTTGATACGATTCGGTACACTTGTCAAAGTCTTAACAGATACATATTCCATGTTACTTATTCTGCCATTTTTTGCTAACGCCCAAAGAGGGAGATTAAATGGAAAACATGTTTCTTGTTGGTCATCATATAAAAAAGAGGAGATTGTTGATAGGGGGAGCTAAACCTACCCTTTATATATCTTGGTTTTTGATGATAAAAAAAAGAACAATTTTATAGTTTCTTGCATAACAAATGACATACCAATTTTATTATCTTTATCTTTATTGTACTTGATATATGAATTCATTATTGATAAATGAATCATGCTTAAAATAGATTCATAATCTTATTTCTGGATGAAATAATTGATTTAACATAGTATATAATCTGTTAGATTTCACTAGTTCACTTTGTATGCTTAAAGGAGCAAACTGCTCTGTAGTAATCGATTACATAAGTCATCTAATCGATTAAAATAGAAAGCAATGCCATTATCTGTTTCATAAGTGAGTAAATCTTTTTAGAATGAAAATTGGATTGAAAATTTGCTTAAGTATAGGATTAATTGATTACATAAGTTGTTTAATCAATTAAGTCAATTTACTTTGGTTAAATCCATTTCATTTAATAGTCTGATATGTTATAACTGTCAATTGAATTTATAACTGGATTATGTGATTAAATAATCGATTATATGCTCAAGATAATATGTTAAAACAGAAGCAAAAACTTAACAGATTACATAAAAACCTTAATCGATTATAATGCGTTAGGATTTGAAAAATCCTATATATACGCGACTTGAGTTCTGTTTCAAAATAATCAATTGATATCATTTTCAAATACTAACGTTTACAGTGAGTTTTGAATAAAGGAGCATTCAAGAAGAGATCTTGGAGAATCAAGGCTACTTTGGTTGCTTATACATCAAGATTCTTTCAAGAAAAGTGGGCTAAAATGTTTCTGATTTGATCTGCACCAAGAGGAGTGTGACTTGAAGATCAAGATCATCATAGACATTCTATATTTGTGTACCTGTGCGGGTTGGCCAGGTGTTGAGAGTTGAGAGTGTTGTCAAGTGTTGTACGAGAGTGAGGTTATTCATCTCTTGTATTTCTATATTGATTTTGAGTGTGGTGAGAATATGTAAATTCAATATACATTGTTTAGTGGAATCTCTATATTTCTGTATCTCTATATTTTGGTAAACTCAATCAATTTTTAGTGGAATCCCTTCCACTAAGGTTATTGAAGAAAGATTGGATGTAGGTTTGAGATTAGCCAAACCTGTGTATGTTGATATTTCTCTCTACTCTTTCTCTTTTATTGTTGATTCATCACTTCTTGTTTATTGATTTCAAGAAAGCCAAATATTTCATAAAGATTTTTAAAAGAAAAATTTGTAAGGCTTAATCCAATTCACCCGCCATCGAAAATAAACCCCTACTATCTTATATTATTTTTGTAGTGATATTAAGATAACAAAACACTATTATGAAAAAGAAGTCTAATACAAAATATAGTTTATGGAGGTTCGGATGATACCACAAAAATCATTATATATAGAACACCTTTCTAGTGTTACAAATAATTCATGCCAAAACAAACTTCCTAAATGTGATAAGAAGATTGAAATAGGCACTTGAGAAGCAAATAATGCAATAAACTGTTCACAGCAAGCAAATATGAAGAAATTGGTCGCCACGTTCTAGTCTCAGCTACCAACTGCAATCGTTATGAAAAACAAAAAAAATAAAGGTGTCATTTCTAACCAATTTTTTCAAGTTTGACAACTTCCATAATAAAAAAAAAAAAGATTATTGAGACACAACAATCCATTTCATCTAATCACACATCCCGAGTGTATAAACACAGTTTTTCATGCAGTGTCTATAATTAGGGGAGAAAAAGAAGACTAAACACAGATTATACTATTCATATCTTTCTGCATTACCATTTCCTCAGTCTATGTCACAGTACTCTACCATTATCTTTCTGCATTTGCGTCCTGTCAATGCCATCGTTTTAGCAATGGATTTATGTAATCTACTCTATAAAGTACTGTCATAATACTTACTTTTCTTCTCACCAGGTGCTTTAGCAGTACTTTAAAAATCTCCAATTAAACATGTTTTAATGCTTATTTCTAAAGGTCTATTTAATAATAAAAACGATTTGAAGTACATGTATTATCATTCTGTACTCAACAATCCAAAGCAGGTTAAAACAGAAGGTCAATCAATCAATAATTATTGATGTGGTTGTCAGCAGGAAGTCTGACAGACAAATTTCTTTCTCTAAATATAAAATTGGCTTAACATTAACAATTTAACATGGCACATTTCAAAACAATTGAAGCATTTATTTACCTATTTATGACTCTTATTCATGCAACAAGTCATATTATGACTTTTTCATTTATCTTGATTGCAGGAATGTGAGCAATTTTATACCAGTATTTCCCATTATGATTTTGATATCTTGCTTCCAGTAAAGGGCACTCCCTAAGACTGAGTACTTGAAGAGAGTGTGGAAGTTGACCCTCTGGTAAGGACTCAATACTAGGACAGTTATACATTTGAAGCATTTGGAGAGAAGTGAGATTTTGAAGCCCTTTTCCTTCCAACAACTTTAAGTCATTGAAATTATGAAGGAACATATATTCTAGGGAAGTAGGCAGGGACTGCTGCTTCAGAAGAGTGTTAACAAGATCTTCTTCACCAAGACCCTTGAGTAGAAGATGTGACAGAGAAGATAGGCGTTGGAATAGCACACTTAACTCTTTTTTGGATACAGATGATAGTATGCCAACATCAACATGAAGTGATCTTAAACAAGAAGGCAAACACCTTGGAGACAATGATTCTAGCATGGGAAGCCCAGATAGATCCAAGTGTTCAAGGGAAGGGAGATCAATTTGATTTGGAAGTGATCTGAGTTTCTCACAATCAGTGACAATAAAATCAACTAATTTCGGAGCTGCTTCTCCTCCTCGAGTAGTAATTGCTGCCAAGTTGGGAATAAAACGGATATTAAGCTCTTGAAGGACAGGTAAACAACCTAATGAAAAACATGTCATGGAGCAGCAACTATTCCATATTCTCAGTGTTTCAAGTGATGTGAATTTTGGACATGTATTGTGAGATATGAACTCTAAGTTTCTACAATGCCAAATTTCAAGTGAGCGCAATGATGTGAGCAAACAATCAGCTGGGAAGTAAATCAAAGATGGGATATTTGTAAGAGTCAACTTTTGAAGACAATTTGCAGCAAGTAGCATTCTGGGCAAACATAGTAAGCTATCACACTTTTCAATCAATAGCTCACAATAGGAGAAGTTGTCAAGCATAGACAACAAGGCTTCTTGTCCCTCTGCAATATGTATTGCTTCAATTGATTTATTCCAATGCACATCAGCTAATTCTGTCACCAGCTGGTTGCACTCTGAGAAAATCACATTTGTCAATGAAGGTAGATGAGTTGGCAAGGTTCCTCTCAGCTTGGGGCACTTGCAGAGGTACAAAGTCTTAAGACATGGAAAAATAAAGTTTCTTCCTTCACTCTCACATGGTAGCCATTCCTGCCACTCTGACATATCTTCAAATTCCAGATTCTCCAGTGATTGAAATGGCTGAAACAACTGTGAGTCTACATTGCTGCCATAGAACTCATGACCAACTTTCTTCACCATTTTCATCCTTTTGATAACAAGCTCCTTCAGAGAAGGTAGTTGTCCAAACGGTGGAAGTGACAAACAATTGTTGCAGTCACTTACAGTAAGGACTGTGATCTTGGAAAATGAAAAATTTCCAATCCAATTTGGAAAGGAAGTGCCACCATAGTATTTGACACTGAGTTTCTTCAAATTTGTTGATGGCTGCAAGTTGTCAAGTACATCCTTTTCAAACTGCGGCTCTTGTGGATCACTGCCCCATCCTAGAATAAGCTCCTCGATCTGCTCTTTTTTATTTAAATTGGCCCCGAAAACGTCCACAAGATTGACGACATTTTGCAGGTTCATGATGGAAAGCTTGCCCTGAAGATAGGGAAATTTGGATAAATCTCTGATACTTAGTCCATCTTGTCTTCCAACAATAAAAACTGTCAAGGTACGGAGTTCTTGTAAGTTGCATATTTGTGTTGGCATCTCTGTCAAATTAGTGTCACTGATGTCAAGGTGGCGTAAGTTAGTCAGATTTCCTATCTTCTGCGGCAATTGAATAAGAGATTCACAATTTGATAATATCAAAGTTTGCAAATTGTAAAGCATAAATGTTTCATCGGGCAAGCTTTCAATTGAGGTGTAGGAAAGATCCAGATACCTCAAGTGCAACAAATTGCCAATCGAATTAGGCAACTCAGTGATGTTTGTGTATTTAGACAACGAAAGTATTCGCAAACATCTTAGTTTTGGCAGCCAACCATGTGATACCATTTTGGTCAAGTAACATTGAACAAATGGATATGACAATCGTGGTAGAAAGGTCCGCAAACACTTCAGCTCATACAAGCCCTCAAATTTTTCAGAGATATCAAACATCTCTCTGAGAAATGATATATGGCGAACGGTTCTTGGGATTTCACTGCCATCAAAGTGGTAAGAACTTCTTCCAGACACAAGTCTAGCTAAATCATAGATGAGGTCATGCATTCGAAAATTTTCCTCTGCAACAGCATTCTCTTTTTGAATTAAGGATCTAGATAATAACTCATTGAAACAGTCATTTCCCACTGATTCCATTTCTTCGTCTTCATGAATGTGTTGAAGAAAGCCTTCAGCCATCCATAACAAAATTAATTCCTTCCTATCCAACAAATGTTGTTTTGGAAAAATGGAGCAATAAGCAAAACATCTCTTCAAATGTGCTGGAAGATGAAAATAACTTATGCGCAAAGCTGGTAAAACATCATCATGTGCCCACATATTGCTGTTCAGAATTCTATTCCATTCCCCAACATCAACATTTGATCTCAAAAGGCCTCCCAATGTTTTAGCTGCCAATGGAAGACCATTACATTTTCTTGCAATTTTTTTCCCAACTTCTTCTAAGATTGGATAATTATGGAAGTTTTCACTTCCAAATGCATGTCTGGCCAGTATGCGCCAACAATTTTCATCACTAAGAGGTTTCAGCTCGTAAGTAGGAAATGTATGTGTGACCTGTGCAACTCTTTGTTGTCTGGTTGTAATAATGATTTTACTTCCCTTTCTCCCACTTCTGAAAGGTGCTATTAGGTTATGCCAATCGTTATACTTTTCATTCCAAAGGTCATCAAGCACAAGCAAAAATTTCTTATCTCTTAGGTTATTCTTCAATTCAACACGAAGAACATCAAGATTAGTAATGTGACAATCTTTCGATGTGAGAGATTCTACAATTTTCTTCGTTACCTTGAGAATATCAAAATCATCTGACACACACGCCCAACCTGTCATATCAAAATGACTCTGCACTTCACAATCATTGTAAAGGCATTGAACGAGGGTTGTTTTTCCCAGACCCCCCATGCCCAATACTGTGATCACTTCTACATCATTAGACATGCCATCACCATCATCACATAGAAGCATGCTAAGTAGCCTTTCCCTGTCATTCTCTCTAGCAACCACAACAGAATCAACCAGTGAATCTGTTACTGCTCTATAAGACACTCTCCTAGAAACACTTTGCAAGCCAAGAATATCTTTTTGTCTAACAAACTGTTCTAGCCTTCTAGATATTGCTTCAAACTTGGAATTCATACCCCTATAGAAGTTTTTAAAGCTAGAAGAAAGCAAAGATCTTACCTTGGTGGCAAATTTTCTAGATTTGCCTTCCCCTTTGCATCTCAAAGCATGTGTGTTGATTTCATCCAACAAATCTTCTGCATCTAAGACAACATCTCTCAACTCATCAAGCCACTGCTTCACTGCAGAATCAGTGATCTGCTTCTCCTCAGCATCATTGAGCACAGCATTAAGTACCAATAGCTTTGTCTTCAACTCATCCAGCAAAGAAATATTCAGCTTTCTACTGGAGAAGAAATCTCTAAACTCTCTTGAAGCTATCCTTTTTATCAAGATCTCCACACAAGCAGAGATAAGAGCCTCTCCCACCATACATAGGGCCATTTCTTCCCTTGTTTTACAAATTCAATTAGAACACTGAAACTCTTGCTAAATGAGATAAAAACAATAAATCTTTCAAATTGAGATATGATAAGGTTTAAGTCAATGCTTTCTTTGATTTCAGTGTTGTTATTGTGAACGCGTGAACCTCTTCCTTCATCTCTAGCATTTTTTGTCCTACATATCCACAGCAGAGAAGTTTCAAAATTGACTTTGTTGAAGTCCTCTTGGGCTTTACTTAGGTGCTTCATCCATCTTTTTTCTCTCCTTACGTCACTCATTTAAAACAATGGCTAAAGTAAGATATGGACAAAAATATCATAATTATGTCGATAAAATATGTTAGACATAATAACTTGTATTTACGAGTAACGTTATATTATTACCCGCTAGGTAGGAAACGAGTATTTATTATTAGAGTTGTCAATTTCATCCATGATTTTGGGGTAGTCCTAATCCACTCTTGAAAAAGCTTCCTCTTAAGCCATAAAAAAGCTCCAACTTCCAAAAGCCACCTCTTAAGAACGTTAGGATCAGGGTTAAGGTGGATTTAGCCTACTAAATTTTTTTTGGAAAATAAACTTCAACATCCTCGTAATAAAAGTACTAAATTTTATATTCATGAAATTGATTTCTTATTTCAAATTATTAAATAAAACTAATTAATTATAATATAATAAAATATTTAATATTCAAAATAACTACCTTTTTAAATAATTAAAAACAATTGCAAACCACACACTTAATTTTATACAACTAAATAGTATTACAATTTTTTTTTTGCTAAAATATTATAAAGATGTTTTATTTTGTTGTCAATTTTAATACAATTATGTCTTATATTGCAAACACCAATTATTAGAAAATTATATATAATTAGTAATATCAAAATAACCCCAAAGAGAGATAATAACATATTAAATTAATTTAATATTTGCACTGCTTTTACCGTTCTTAAACATAATCACTCTTTTTTTTCCTCGACTTCTAAAATATCACTCAATCGGTTTTTAATTATTTAAAATTTAAAATAATTCAAAAACTTATTATCTAAAATTTTTGGATAAAAAATAATATTAATATTTTATGTGTAAATTAAACTTATGTTTTAATTTTTTTTTTCTCTCTGATAATCTTTTCTCAAAATCATCATAAGATATATTATAAAAAGAAAATTAATTTCTGAAATATTTATAAAACAAAGAAAATTTTAAATAGACAATGTTATAGTGTTTCAATTATTTAACTAACACATTAAATAATTTATTTTTAACTTTCAATTAGAACACATAACATAAATGTATGTTTATGTTTATGACATTTAAAATGTAAACATTTTGAGTGAGTAGTACGACTAGATTGAATCCTATGGGCAAATACAACTGTAGCTTGCACAATGTTTATGAGCTTTTTCTTTTTACTTATTATTTATGTTATGAGCATGATTTGTCGAGTATAAAATGAAAAATAAAATCATTTATATTTAATTTCTTTTTCAATAGCTTTCTAAGAAAATAAAGAAGCCTTATTTTTTTTTAAAATTAAGAGCTTCAATTATAGAAAATCTTCTCTTAAATTTCAATTAGGATAATTTTAGATAAAAAGTTAATTTTTGAGTTATAACCTAAAAAAAAGCGAAATTAAATATTTAAATTTCAAATTTATAAAATGATCCTTTAATTATATACTTAAAGAATCTAACTCAATAAATATTGCCATTTTGCTTTTGTTTCTTGATTCTATAACTCTCCTCCTATAAAAATTTCAATTTATTTTCTATAGTAACTATTTTTGTAACAAATTAGGAGTTAATTATATTTTTTCTTGTATTCAAAATGAATATTTTTTCTAAAAAAAAGGCCCATGGGTTGACCTTGGCTCACAGGGCTTTTGAAGAAATTTTGGCTCTGTGGGCTTTTTCTACAAGAGGCTTTTTGGCCCTGTGGATTTTTCTGGCCCCAACCCACATGGGTTAGGGCCAAACCACTTAAGGGGGGCCAAATTGACGGGTCTATTTATTATTCATCTAAAATTTCAATTTTATTTTTAATTTTTAGTTAGATTATTTTCTATTTTTAATTAGATTTTTTATTTTCTTTTATTATTTTCATTATTTCTCTCTAGTTACTCCCCAATGATATTTTCTCCCACTCACACCTAATTCTTATGGTAAATAGTTCATCGCACGTGCTATCCATATAACTCTAACCATTTTCTCTCTTCTTTGATTACTCTATTACCATTTTCTACCACGGTTTCTGCTGAGATCCTTCTACGTTTTTATGACTTGAGTTCCCGAGAATGTTTTTAATCTGTATATCAATGTTTAACTTTTCTAATGTTTTCCTTGTATTGTATGTATGATCAAAATTAAAACTTAAAATCGTACAAAATTTAATAGTATAAAAGAAAGATATTTTTAGGAGAAAATTATAAAATTTAAAATGTGAATTTTATAAGAATTATTTTTTAAATTACTTTAATTTCAATTTCCTTGTATAGTTCTAGCTGCTACAGAATGTGCCCATTACACATTTTTGGATATTGTATAATTCTTTGCATCACTATTATCAGCAAAATTAGTATATATGCCTTTCTGGATAGTATAGAAAGCCCCCATGGCGAATATATCTTGGAAATAGTCGTTCTGTTTTACGGTCCTCTAGGTCTAATTGAAATAGAAATGATGTCAACACATCTTCAATGCCTTCATCAAATGCTCGAATGATGTCTAATTCTCAGAACCTGATGACCAACCAACTTTGTATATAGCAATGTGTGCTAAAGGAACGCTTCCTCTTGCTGCCCAAAGAAACTTATGGATTCAACTAAGTTTCCAGCAGCATCGATGTGCACTGATGCCCAATTGAATTTCTCGGAGATATCAACTCACTACAAAAAAGTAGGGCATTACCGAAGGCTAGAAGCCCTCGGAAAATGCCAAAAGCCGTCGATAATGGGTGTTTACCGAAGGCCCATCGACGGCCAAAAATCCTTCGGTAAATCCCTTGTCGCTAACCATTATCGAGGGTTTTCGCCCTTCGGTAATTATCGAGGGCCAAAAGCCTTCGGTAATTACCGAAGGGCAAAAGCCCTCGGTGATTATCGAAGGGCAAAAGCCTTCGGTAAATACTGAAGGGCGAAAGCCCTCGGTAATTTCCGAAGGGCAAAAGCCCTCGGTAATGAGCATACGATGGTATTTACCGAAGGGCGAAAGCCTTCGATAATGGCCATACGAGGGCATTTACCGAAGGGCAAAAGCCTTCGGTAAAATGCACGACAGGTTTCAGCAGAATGGTTTTTCTTGTGCAACCCAGACCTGTATAACAAATTTCAATTACAACACAAACCTGCATAACAGTTTTCAAACACATACAAACATGCATAATGTGCATCTCAAAGATCCAATCAATGATCAATATCCAATGCACATCAAATAATCCACAGGACATCCATTAATGTATAAATAATGTATTTATAGCTCAAACATAAAACAATGTAACACAAGGATGTTGTAACATCCAAAGTCTGTAAGTACATCTAACATTGAAATGATATCAACTGAAAATGTTCTAATATCCAAATGTTTGTCTAACAAGTAATAAGAAAATGAAACCTAATAATGTACATAACTATCATCAGAATGATTTTCATCATCCTGCTCCTCTATTGATGGCTGGACTGGTGTAGGTTGGACTGATGAGGGTTGGACTGAAGTGGGCTGCTGAGTGGCAGCAGGTGATGAGGAGGCTCGTGGTTGGGTCGAAGGGATATTTTGTACTTCCTGTGAGGTTTCAGGCAAGACTCTCATGACCAGGGCCTTGAAGTTCGTAAACTCTGTTCTGAGATCAGTGATCTCCTGGTCACGTTCATGGAGTTCCTGCCTCAGGCGAAGAACCTCGTCAGGAGTAGTGGTGGAAGAAGAAGGCTGGTGCTTCAGAGTACCTCCTCTGGATGCTGTATAGTTTGCAGCAAGTTGTCCCGCACCATATACTCGTCCCTTTTTCTTCCCACCAACGATGTCGATCCAGCACTGTGTCCTACGGATGTCATCATCTGCATTACTGCCATCATCCGGTGTAGGAGCTGACTCATGTTCAGATCTAACCTGTGAAAGTCTCGTAGAAAAGTCTTCCTGTTGAAACATTAAAAGCAATGTCAGAGAACGATAGTATAACAGAAATAAAAAATTAGTAATAGTGTTATTTGCTTACATGAGTCTTCCGAGATCTTTCATCAACAAATTGATTAGTTCCCTTCCGAACATGAGTCTGTGCAAAGACCTCATCAACATGGACCGCCCGTCCTAGAGCCTGTGCCTGTAACATAATTAAGAATTACAAGCGTACATATGAAATACAATATACATAACTTATGTATGAAAGAAAATGTTATGTAATGAGATTATACCATACGAATGGCATGCTCATGAATGGTGATCGACCCACCAATATGCAGGGTGCCACCCCTTTCAGACGCTCTGTTCCGCTGGGCTTTGGCACACTTATTGCGGAACTCTACTGTATTCCAATGGGCCAGTAAAGAGTTCCAAATGTGCTCACCCAGCCAGTTAGGGCGCTGTCCTGCATTCCGGGCATCCCTAAACATCTCTGACAGCCGATGAGATGCTTTCATGTGGAAATTTCTGTGTATCTGAGTTTCATGTTCAAGTTTCCACTGCACCTTCATCTGTAACATTAAAGAGAACAAACATTGATTACAGAACATACTAAAATAAGAGGGACAATTAGTTTAGTGGATTGTTCACCTGAAAACGCTTCCAGAATGGCTTTCTGTCGTCGTGAGGTATTGCTCCCCAAGTAGGCCATGGAGTTAAAAACTGCTGCTTAATTGAACGTGTGATGGCCTGGGAAGCAACCCTAGATGGAATAAACCTGCATAACCAAAGTCATTTCAATTACAATATGGTTTAAACATCAATCAATATCAACAGATTATAAACTTACCCTTTACCATAGGGCTCAATCCATGGTCGATCACCGAGGGGCGGGTCAAGACCATCACCATCACCATCACCACTTGAATCTGGATCAGCAGGTGGTGTGGCAGTCTCAAAAGGCGGTACAGAAGAGGAAGAAGGTATAGAAGTAGGGTCAGGGAGAGGAGTGGGGGTAATAACAATTGGGGGAGGAGTGGGGGTGCCAATAAGAGGAGGAGGAATAGGGTGTGCTGCAAGGGTAGTAGAAGGGTGTGCTGCAGGAGGAGGAGAAGGGTCTACCGTAGGGGTAGTAGAAGGCTGTGCTGCAAGAGGAGGAGAAGGGTCTGCTGCAGGTGTAGGAGGTTGTATAATAGGGGTAGGAGGAGGCCCCACAGATGATGTACTACCTGCAGCAGTGGTAGGTAGTCTAGCAGGCACCCTCAGTACATACTTTGGTGCCTGCCGTTGCCTCTTCGTAGGCCTTGCTACCCCTTTTCCTTTATCAGGACGCTCTGAACCTTGTCCTGTCATTACTGCATTCAAATGGTTACAAATATAAATAAATAAAGAAGGATCTATTATTTTCAAAGTCAATGTACAAGTAATTGCATACAACTTAAAGATGGTATTTTAGATAATGGTAATGAAATGATAGTCCAATTTGCTACAATAGATGTTCAACATTCAATCATCGTCATCATGATCATCATCTTCATCTTCATCTTCATCATCGTCTTCTTCTTCTTGTTCTTCTTCTTCATCGTCATCATCATCATCATCATCTTCTTCTTCTTGTTCTTCTTCATCTTCTTCTTCTTCCTCTTGTTCTTCATCACCTTGTATTGTTGCTTCTAATTCATCTCCATCACCATCAGGGTCGACCAATGCGGTTATACGTTCAACTTCGATATTTTCTTGTGGTTGTGACATTTGGTCAAGTTGGTAGGCTACATCTTCCTCAACTTCATTTGAGTCTATGCGACCTCTAGGCTTCGTTTGTATTGCTACAGCCCAACCACGCTTGTCAATATTGCGAAATGGTGGATATGGCACATAATAAACCTGTCTGACATTAGATGGTAGAATGAAAGGATCAAAAGGCCCATATCTTAATCTCTGGTTCAGTTCGACAATATTAAAGCGTGGATCGACTCTAGTACCAGCTCTAGAAGGATCAAACCATTCACAATAAAAGAGTACCACTCTGTTTGGAGAAGTAGTGCTGTTGTACTCTAACTCATATATTTTATGAATGATGCCGTAGAAATCATCATAAGACCCCTCTGTTAGGCCCTTGACATACACACCACAATTTGATGTTTTCTTTCCTTTAGACCATTCATGTGTATGGAATTTGTAACCATTGATGAAGTAAGTGTGCCATTCTTTGACACATCTCATTGGCCAATTGGAGAGATGTCTTAACTCTTGAACCGTGGGAGTTAATGCCTGATTAAAACCTACAAAGGTAGTAACAAAATTATAAAAGCAATAGTCAAATTAACCTTGCTCTAAACGTAGGAAAAACTACGGACCTGATTTCTAAACCAATGCGGAAACTCTGAGTGTATTCTAGCAGAAGTATTTCCTTCTGCGACTTGCTCAGCCACAACAAATGAGCTGGTACAAATGAAATTCATTAGTGTATAACAATTAAACCGTTTGATAGATTAGAGATGGATGATGACATACTCAAGGTACGACTTTACTTCACTGCAATTGATCAAGACATGGACATGAGCAGAGTTGAATTCAGCATCAGTTAACCAATGAGTGAATTCTTTCCCTGCGTGACGGCCTGATTGTCGGAAAACTGATAATGCACCTTCACGTGGTTCAACTTGCCATTGCATTTCATTTCTGACATGAGTGGGGGACAACATGAAGTTCTTGAAATAATGTGAACAAAAATAAGTTGTCTCTCTCTGCAAGTAAGCTGCACAAATTGAGCCTTCCACTCTAGCTTTATTTTTAACTGAGCGTTTGGATTCTCCCATAAACCTTTCAAAGGGATACATCCACCTGTACTGCACGGGTCCCCCAAGCCAAGCTTCATATGCAAGATGAATTGGAATGTGCTCCATTGAATCAAAGAATACAGGAGGGAATATTCTTTCCAATTTGCATAGAATAATCGGGATATTTTCATCCATCTTTTTAAGGGAATCTTCCTTCAGTGTCGTGCAACACAAATCTTTGAAGAAGTTACTGATTTCTATTAGTGGGTTTAACACGTGCATTGGCAAACAACTGAACGCAAGAGGGATGAAAGTCTCCATGAATACATGACAATCATGACTCTTCAACCCTTGAATAGTACCGTTCTGAACATTGGCACATATGGACAAGTTAGAAGCATATCCATCTGGCATTCTAAGCTCCTTGATCCATCCACACACTATTCTTGTCTCGTCTTTTGACATGGTGTAATTTGCTTTTGGTTTAAATAATCGGCCGTTACCTTGAGCCTTCAACTCTAAGTCTTTTCGTCCACAATACAAAGGTAAATTTTTTCTTGCTTTCTCATTATCTTTTGTCTTACCTTTGACATTCATAACTGTGTTGAAGACATTGTCAAAGAAATTTTTTTCTGTGTGCATGACATCGATGTTGTGTCTTAGCAAGTTGTCCTTCCAATAGGGAAGTTCCCAGAATATGCTTCTTTTAGTCCAATTATGCCATTCCCCAAACCCTTCTAGCCTACTTTGACCAGCTTCAGTGACCTTTGGATAGTCTTTCACTCTTCTCCACACGTGTGATCCACTCAACTTTGGCGGGGGCATATCCGTTTCAACTTGTCCTTTGCGAAATGCCTTTTTATTTCTTCTAAAGGGGTGATCAATGGGCAAGAACCGTCGATGGCAGTCAAACCAACTACTTTTCCGGCCATGACTCAATTGGAATGACTTTGTATGTTCCATGCAATGTGGACAAGCTAATCGACCATGTGTGCTCCAACCAGATAACATGTCGTACACTGGGAAGTCATTAATAGTCCACATCAAGGCTGCCCTCATAAGGAAATTTTGCCTCCTTGAAACGTCATACGTCCAAACACCATTCCATAACTTCTTCAAATCATCAATCAAAGGCTCCAAGTACACATCAATCAATGATTTGGGATTAGATGGACCTGGTATTATACACGATAAAAACATGTAAGGCTTTGTCATACACATCTCAGGTGGTAGATTGTATGGGGTAACTATCACGGGCCAGCATGAATACGGTGATGCAGACGCCTGAATGTACGGGGTAAACCCATCAGAGCATAGACTAAGTCTGACGTTACGCGGTTCACTAGCAAAGGATGGATGTTTACGATTGAAGTGCTTCCAAGCTTCACCATCAGAAGGATGACGCAAAAATCCCGGAGTTTTGTTACCATCATGCCATGTCATGTGTACCGATGTTTGCATTGAAGTAAATAATCTTTGTAATCTTGGAATTATAGGCAAGTAGAACATGGACTTTAATGGAATTGGTTTTTTTTGCCTCCATCCAGCATGCATTGTCTGATATCGAGGTGAGCCACAAAACTTGCATTCAACCAACAATCCATCATTTTTGCCACTGTCATTGTCATAGAATAACATACATCCATTAACACAACAATCAATCTTCTTGACATCCAATCCCAACTTTGAAACACATTTTTTGGCTTGGTAATAGTTCTTCGGCATGAAATTGTTTGGTGGTGTCAAATCTAACATCAATTTTGTATAGAAGTCCACTGCTTGAATGGGAACGTTCCAATTAGATTTCCCAGCCATGAGTCTAATGCACACTGACAATTTTGACTCAGATGAACCTTCAAATACAGGTAGATTTGCCTCTGTAAGTAAATTGTAAAACCTCTGCGTCGTTTCATTTGGAGGCTCTTCATCATGACTATCGTCTGCTTCTTCAGCATGTTGACGAAGAGCATTGTCGACCATCTCTTGCATATAGGCAAATTGATCTATCTCAGATGTATGTACAATATTATTCGAACCTGATGCAAGCCGTTTTTCAGCTGCAGTGGAGGTCGAAGGAATTTCTTCACCATGAAATGTCCAGACCGTGTAATTTGGCATGAACCCTTTTTGGTAAAGGTGAACTTTGACGACTTCATCTTTCAAAATACTTGTACATTCGCACTTGAAGCATGGACATCGAATCCCTCCATCAAGGGCATAATATTGAGATCGTCGGGCCGTCTCCACGAACTCTTCAACTCCAATGACAAAAGATTCCTTCAAACCTCTCCTTCCACTATAACAACGGTCGTACATCCATGCACGATGGTTGGGAAAATGGGCCATGTTTTGTGACAAGCCAAACAAATAAAAACTTAGCCAAAATAGCAACACTCCATGTGACATAAGTAATAAACCTATTACTACTCAAGTCGAACATGGAAGGCAATTTCAACACTATGGTCATAGGCATTCAATAAGGGCATGCAAAGAGAAGTCTTCGGTATCAAAATGCCTTAGACACACTAAAGGGTTGTGTATTAAACTTGGAGGAGACAACTTATTACTACTGAAGTACTCTTGTCTAGAGTACTTCCAAATATTTTGTAGGTTCTAAGTGTTTAGTGTATTGTTACCCTTCTCATTGTTTTGAGAATGTGTAGTACCATAGGTTTTTAAATGACTACTTCACTTAATGAAGTTATAGCCTAATGATGGACAAATTTATGAGCACCAAAATATGATGTCACAAACTTGTTTTTCAATCGGCAAGTATGACCGAATCGTTCAAGTAATAAACTTGGTAGGACCAAATATCGTTCTTCCCAAAGGACTCACGGCCTAGTTTAGCTATGTGATTTCTTGATTAGCTAAGACTTAAAGACGAAATATTTGGAGTTTAATATGCAAGACAGAAAATAAACATGTATGCATGAAGTTTTGATCAATGGCTAAAACAAAAGATAAATACTTTCAATGAAATATATGAATGAATATGTTGTTGGGGGTCAATTTCATCTTATCCACTCTCATATATTTTAGGAATTCAACATTCAAATCATCATTGTTAATGCCACTCTCTAAAGTACCTTTCTAGAAGGCTTTTCCCTAATCACGAGTTCATACAATTCCTAGCATTCCTAATGATCAGTTCATAAGTGCAGGAGCTTAACGACAACCAATATCATATTGGGAGAAATTCCCCGGATCTAGACTTCCCCGTACGTTCCCGTATCGACAAAACCAATAATCATGCATCGAATGAGTTAAACAATGCAAGCATTAAGCAAAGAGGAAAAACCCTAACTAATGATGAAAGAAAGCATAAATCTTAGATTAAGATGCAAGCATAAATTCCATATATGAGAGCTTCAAGAGATTACATTGATTCCCCAACAAACATACAAGGTTTAGTTCACCATATTCATGGTGAACCTAGATGAATTACAATGAAAGTATGAAAGAATAAACCCAATAAAGGTGAAGAGGTAGCCTGAGCATCCAAGATCCTCCTTCAAAGGGGTGGAAGAGAAAGTGTTTGCCTCGTTTCTGCCAAAGATACAAACCCTAGGACGTCCTAAAGCTTATATACTATTCTAAAATTACAAAAATCTAAGCCCAAGCCCATAAGTGTGCCGCTCAGCGGTAAAGTACCGCTCAGCGGTGAGTGCGCGTCTCTTTTCTTCCCCTCAGCGGCCATTTTGCCCCTCAGCGGACCTCCCGTGACCTTCTGAGTGCCGCTCAGCGGTAAAGTGCCGCTGAGCGGTGCCTTCGGCTTCTCCTTTTGCACTCTTTGATTCCTTTTCTGATTCCATCTCTCTCATTCTTCACTTCTTTCACTAAATTCACCTTAAAATCTGCACAAAAACACTGAAATCAAGCATAAACCTATCCAGCTCTCTTATTTATGAAAATATGGATAAAAGTATGATTTCAAGCTAGTTTCTAAGTCTAAAGGTTGCTTTTAGTATCAATTTTAAGCATGAAAATAACAATTTTTCAACTGTTATCACCTAATAAATGAAAGACAATGTAAATGAACACCATATACACATGAACATAATTTAGGCAATCAAATATCTATAAAAGCATGGATATATACTATAATTTGTGGTTTATGGAATTCTTTGCATTTTTAGTACTCATTTTGAAGAAGAAAAAGTTGTATTGGGTGTCTATTTTCGTGCAACAGGGATTTTGTGCTATTTGGTAGTTTAAACAAGTCCTAATTGTTGTTTTAAACTTATTTCAACATTCAAATATTTGCCAGATTCATGTATGTGCAATTTGCATATTCAAACCTCATTTTGTAGTGAAATTGGGAACTAAAAGGGTCAATCTGCTATACATGTATATTGTACACCTATTTCTATTAGTTTTAAGCTTGTTGGCATTTAAAAATTGACCAATTGAAGTCATAATTTGGTGCTGTCCTTGTACATTTCTGGTCCACTTTTTGATTTGCTTTGGTGATAATTAATGTGTGAAATAGTGGTGTTCTAAAGACTTTGAGGTGCAGTCCAGTTTTAGAAACATTTTCCAACTAAGGTGGCATCTTAGGAAGTGGAGAAGGACCACAATTTGTCAATTCAAAGGGGCTGTCCAGCAAGGAAAATTGATGAAATTGGCAACAAGAAAGGTGAATGAAAGCATCAACAGTGAAAACCTATCAGATGTGGAACTCTCACAAGTCTATATGTATAAATTAATCTGCGTGATGTGAGGTTTTGAAACATGATGCAGTCTTGAATTTATTATACTTTTGTTGTGTAGTGAAAGGACAGTGACGAGCGTTGAAGGCATGCAGTGAGTAGCTGGTGAAGGTCCTGAGAGACATAGCTAGAGGAGAAAGAGCAATGAATGAAACAAGAGCAAAGAAGAGATGTGCTGGAACAGTTAACCAGAGACTAGTTGTTCTTTTTTATAGGGGAATCTAAGAATCCTGTCAAAGATAAAAAAAAAGGTGACTCTGTCTTGTTAGCCAAAGCTACAAGGCAAAAGGTCATCTGAACCTAAAGCTTCTTATGTGTTCTATTCAAACAACCAATTTGGAATCATTGTAAACTTTTTTTAATGTACAAGACACTTGGGAAGTGGAACAAAATTGACAGCAGGGTTGTTGAAGGCCAATTGCTCTGACTCTAGTCAACAAGCTAATTGACGTAGAAGACATTACTAAACTGAAGAGGCTAATCTAAACCTACACATTCTATGATCTTACAAACATGGTAAGATGTGTCATGGCTAATTATGATAGATTAGAACTAATGGAACAGGCCATTGTACATGCTTTATTTTATCAAATTCATCATTCACATATTAAAGTACCAAAACAAACCTCTTACATATTTGGCAATCAGTTTCAAACCATTCACAACAAACTTTGACATACCTCAATGTTTACAATATCAGAAAACTTCAATCAGTATAACTTAACATTCAAACTCAACATTCACAACATCTAAGAACAAGATCAAATTCATTAAATGAAAGTGAAAATAATAGGACATAGATACAATCATGCAATTTCAGTTTAGGTCCTCATACCTTTGCCTTTGCTTTCCTTTCCTAGTTAAGTCTTCTCCGTCCTCCCTTTGTGGCCACAATCCAAACTCCTTTAAAACCTCACCCTAACACATGAAATGAAAGTTCCTCTAAAAACTCCTTTAAATTTACACAAAAAATTGAATCCAATCTCATGAACTTACAGTCATTCCAAATAGCCTAATACGTTAACATAAATAATATTTTCCTAATGAACTTCCTAACAACTATAAAAAGCACATGGAAGTGATTTAAACAAAGAAAGTACAGAAGTGTGTTAAGGATGAAAGAGTAATTACAGAAATATGGAGCTGTGCCCCTTTTTTGGAACCTTTTTAATCATTTCACATTTACTTTGATCAAAAGTTAAACAACTCTCTCAACCATATAAAAATAAAGAATGCAAATTAACACAGGAGATAAGGCAGCTGCATTTGGTTTAGGACATCTCACTCATATCATTTCTCATCATTACGGCAAGAACAATGATTACTGCCAACACCTCCCAGCACTTTAAAATTACACAAACAAAACTCTAAATTATCTAGACCATATGAAGTTAATGTGCAGCTTTTTTAATAGTGAGTGGGCCAACATCTTTTCTGTGTTGAACATGAAAAAAAATATTTATCTTTGATTATAATTCCTCTTAGGCACTTGGTAATGAGTGTGAAAAACTGGTATCTGCTGGGGGCTCTGCCATTTTGGCACCAGAAATTTCACACTTGGAGGACTCTACCTTGAAGGTTGGAAAACTTTCTGTCGAGCAGAGGAAGGAAAAGATTCATAGATACATGAAGAACAGAAACTGGTATCTTTCTTTTATGTTTTCAAACTTGTGTACATAGTTGTCATAACTGTTTTGGTTACTACTTTAATACACTATGCATTATGACCACTTTTAGTGTATTCTACTAACTAGTTTTAGGTTCTAGGGTGTCATATCTTGAGCTCTAAGTTGTTTTTGTAGTGTGACTTTCTAATTAGCATTGTTTTACCATCCTAAACTTGTTAGGACAGTTTGTTTGAAGTTTCTTAGGCTAGTTTGGTGTAGTCATAAAATTTGACCATTCTAGTGCATTTCTAGTACACCTTTTCAGGTTTCAGTTCAGATTTCTGGATTTTCAAGCTTGAAACAAGTTTCTTTGTTGATTTCATATATGTTTCAAGTATTAACAATCACTAATACACACTGACATTCAAAATATGTGATTAACTTCATCCAACTCTGATTTCACATTATGTAGTAAAAGTTAGTTTCTGGTCTGCTGTGGAGCACACTGTTTCTGCCAGTTTTCTTGTATCTAAAACTTGGGACAAGTTTCTTATGTGATATTAAGCATGTCTGAAGTGATAGTCATTACAATCAATCACAGATATGCAAAAAATAGTAGTTGAGTTGATTTAAATCTGGTTTTTACTACTGTATCAGAATTTCTCATCCATTCTCATCCAATACTTCAAGCACGTAGCACTTTTTCCTCAAAATTATGAAAGCAGAAAGAATCTACAAATTTTCAAAAGATGGATTGGCCCAAAAAACAAGTTCTTTAAAGAATCTTTTGGTGTGACTGTAAAGTTTCTGTCAATTTACACACCAGTAAAGACCGACTCCTGTCATAGAACAGAGAAACACTTGTATCCTTCTTAACAATTTATTTAACACTACAGTAGAGAAACAATGATTGAAATTTACTCTTTGATTTATTACAGTCATCAACCAAGTGTAATTTGTCTTCTTGACATAGCCAATGATGGAGATACTATTATCAACCATATATTGCAAATTTGTAAATAGTTAATTTATATAAGAATGCAGTAAAATCAATAGTTGGTTTACTGTAATAAATTTATCCTTTTTTTATATACTTGGATTATGAAATTTGGGGCAGATACTAGTTATTAATCTTTTTACATTATTTTGTGTTAGAGAATTGGATAATATTTAGATGAAGTAGAGTAGAAAAATAAATAGGGATTTTATTGATTTTATTCTGTTTTCAAGATCTACATAAAAGAGATATAACAGGTCCAAGGCAGAAGAAAACCAAGAAGTGTACAAAAGGGAACTCAACTCTTAGGAAATTTGAGAGTCCTTGTTCTCCTTAACTTTTCTCTACAATTTTCAGTTAATACTCTATTAACCACTGAACAACTATCACATAGTGGTTAAAATCTTCTAAACTATTGGCAAGCTCTTCTGGTGTATCCATGACATGCGAATTGGGACAGCAGAACTAGATGAGGGACATCGTGTTAATGTTATTGACATCCCAGGTAAAGACATGATAACATATTAATTCAGGAGCATGTGTGGTTGTGATAGGAATCACACTCATAATTCCCTATTAGCATACTCCCGTGGGCTCAAATCCCCCAGGTTATGGCCCAATACACCCGTAAGTAAGAATAAATGGTTGTATAGAGAGAGTGTAGATTCCATTAGGGGTATAGGGAATACTGTTGTTAAGTCTAGAGCTTTTTCTTGTACTTGGGGCTACGACTCTTATCCTTCCCTGTTTTTTCCTCTTTTATTATCAATAAAATAACGGATTATTTAATGTTATATGGGAATTGCTATCTTTGTGTTTTCTTTGAGATCATTGCCCAAGTCATCTATGCCAACACTCGTTTCACTGGTTTAGGACGGAGAGGTGCTAAATATTGAATCTCTAATAGCCATGGAGGGGAAGGAGGCCGAGGAAGGGAAGGAGATGGTATGACAAATCTTAAATTGTAGACCCTTCAACAACCGCAAAGAGCTTTCTTGTTCAAAATCCATTAAATTTGAAGGACTTTTGGAGGGGTATTAAATTCTAATCTTTTTAGTCTATAGTGCTGCCAGTCACAACTTTATGCCTTTGTAGTCTGTTGGGACTCTAGGAATGAGTTTTACTAATACGTGAGGCTTTATAGTCAACTTTGGAAATGGTAGCTGGTGTGCTTCTCAATTTATGTGAGGGACTGAAGGTTAAAGTTGGCTAGTATAATTTGGATATGGATGCTTCTGTGTTGGATTTAAGAGGGGTTGACTTATTGTTAGGAGTGGATTTGCTGGAACAACTTGGATAAACCATAATAGATTGGAGGAAGACACTGAGTCTTGATGAGAATGGATGAACAACGTGGATCCTCAAATTGCACAATTTATTTCCTATCAAGGCTGTCATCAAAATAGACAATTCATACATGCTCATATTGCTCAAATTGCAAACTAAACAATCCAAATTCAATTATAATTGGCTCTCAGTTCATAAGGCAATTAACACAACACAATGAGAATGGCAAACACAACAGGATGAACTTTACCTACCTGTAAATGATAACTGTTGGACACTTTAGTGCAGCCCTTTTGCAACCAGCTTTAACCCACTGTGTTGGAACCTTCTACATGTTCTGTGACTCAGCCCCTTATCAAGACCCTAAAACCTTGTAGAATAATGGACAAATTACATTAGCAAAACGTAACACCAACAAATATTAATCATTAAACACCCTCTTACGAAGCATAGGGGCTAAACACATGCTGGTTCAATAAGAAACCTACTTACCTTGACGGTAGGGGAAGTAAGGCAACACAAAACCTCCACCGCAGGGATTGTCCACACCCTCCCTCCAACATACCCTCCTCCACAGCGGCACAAAAGGCAGCAACTCAGCCTCTACCGTAGAATAACCGTCAAAGAAAACCCCTAACCAAGATGACAGAAACGCACCACCCAACCTCTCCTATAGCGACAGCACCAAACCAGCTCCAAGCCTCCCCTCACCACCACCAACCGAAGAAGGAAGCCAATGTTGATTGGGAGCAAAGGACAAACAGTTATCAAATGGATTGGGGAATCAAGAAAGGGAGTAGTGTTCGAAGAAACAAATTTCGGGTAAAGGGAGAAAGGAAGACTTGCGCGAAAACAATTTGGGAGGGAGAGGGAAATCCCAAATTCGCATTTCATTAAGTTGATCCTTATACCGACGGTCGCAAGCCTTCGGTATTTACACTCAGCCATTATCAACGGTCAGAATCCTTCGGTAATTACCATCTCACATGCCCTTCGGTAAAGCCTTCGGTAAATCAACATTACCGACGGTCCAAAAAGCCTTCGGTATTTATCCTTCGGTAATTACGTAATTTCTTGTAGTGACTCATCTTCTTCATATAAACCTTCCTCAAAATAATATTTTCTCCCCATTATTTTACTGTGAAAGCGTGTGAATGTTAAATTATTTTTAATTCAAATTATTTTAGTTTTTTTAATAAATAATAAAAAATTTGAATGATTCAGGTAAAAATTGATGAAAGAAGAGAAGATGATGAAAATCAAGATATTTTGACGATGATATAAAAGCAAGTCCAAAAACTCAAACATACCAAAGATATTGAAATACTTGTACTTTAATAAGTTTAAAAATAAAACTTTTGTAATAAGTCATTATAAAAAATTGTGTATAGGATTTAATTTAGAGTCATAAAGTAGCTTAGTACACTTAGAGAAGTTTTAAATGATTAAAAACCACTTTATATATGATAATCGATTAACTATAATAATAATCAATTACTCAAATGAATTCATATTTTTTTATGGAAAAGTCTATGTTGATAATTGATTATCACATAAAAAAATCAATTTTAGAAAAGTTTCTATGATAATCAATTATCACCTTCTAGTAACCGATTAACACATCGAGAATTTTTTTTTTAAAGTTTGTGATAATCGATTATCTCTTAAAATAGTCGATTATGAGCGATAGTTGCAACTTTACTCTTAAGCTTTTTGACCCAATTTTCAAAAGAGAGAATCTATATATTTTGGCTAAACCTAGTTTCTAAAATACCTTTTTATTGAGAGTTTTATAGTTATGACTACCAAAGAAACTCTTTTTGTTTGCGAAAAGAGGCTTTGTAAAACCTAGTGTGGGTAGAACGATAACTTTCACTAAGTATGTTTTTGAGTGATTGATGTTGTGATTGTTGTTAGGAAAAATAGTTCATCCTTTGTGTAATTCAAATGAGGTGTTTCATTCCTTGTGTGATTCAAGGTAGGTGTTGTTCATCTCCCGTGTCTTTAAGAGAGGTGTTTTCTAACACTAGTGGAGTCAGGGGAAACGATAGTGGTTATTTTCACTCACAGGCAGCGGTTCCTGAACCGAGGCATATACAGGCGAGGCAAAAAGTCTACAATTTTATGCCTCGGTTCAGAACCGAGGCATAAAAGGCTAGGATTCTGCCTTAGTTCAAAGGTAATCAGAGTAGGGTTTTTGTTTTTTTATCGAAGGACTTTACGTCTCGGTTCCTTTTGAACCGAGGCAGTATGTTAGGCTCTACTGCCTCGGTTCTGGTCCCAACTGAGGCAGTAGAGTGTCTTTTATATTTTTTTTTGCTTTTTTTCCAGACTTTATGCCTCGGTTGTGGCCTGAACTTATGCCATAGAGGGGGCTTTTTGCCTCGGTTATGTCACAACCGAGGCATATTCCCTTGTTTTTTCTAAGAATAGGTATGTTTCCGCAACATTCCTAACTGCAGAAACAGACTTGCATATAATTTTACAGCCATAAAAGTTCAGACTAATCCATAAGCATATATTTTCAATAAAATTTATATTAAAACATAAATGCATTCAATGTAATCATAAATCAACCTTTTAGAAGCATAAATCAATTCAATGTAATCATAAATTAACTTTGAAGCATAAATCAATCCAATATACAAAGTTAAACTAATAATAATGTACAAAGCATAAAAAAACTTAGAACTTACTATATCTTAATATCTACTACATACTATTATATAGTTGAATTACATATTTAGCCAGTGCTTTCCTCATGAGTTTAAGTGACTTCTCTGGAATTAGAGTAGTCATATTGAATTTCTACATAAAACACAATTATTTCAATTATTGTATATGAAATCTAAACTATAGAGAAAATAAAATTCAAACCTAAATATTACCGTTTCCCATCTACTGGTGTAATGTGCACGAATAATGGTCATCATCCAATACATGACGTAGTAACCACACTCATATGACCCGGTTTGTCTATTACACTACAATATATCATCATAATTATAAAATGTTAAGTAACATCATTGGAATGTTACAAAATGTAACAAAGTATGGACTAAAATACCAAACCTTAAGGTTCACCCATGCAAGCTTTTTAGCTGTAATAGTAGATCTCCCAGATATCAACAATGACAACATCATGTACTTTTTTTTCATTCATAATCCAGGAGATAAGTTGTAAATTATCATTATAACGGGCCAAGAAATGTGATTGGTACTTAAATTACCAAATGGGTTCATTCCATCAGTAGCTAAGCCAAATCTAAGATGTTTACATTCTTGACCAAATTGGGGGAATTCTTGATCAATATTTTTCCATTGCTTTGAACCAACTGGATGACAAAGCAACCTATCAGTTGTTCTCTCATCTGCGTGCCATCTTAGGTTTTTAGGGTCTTTGGGATTCGCGAACAAACGCTTAAGTCTGGCCACGAGTGGAAGGTACCAAACTACTTTCAAAGCATAATCATTCTTTTCTGTGTGACCACTATCTTCACTGTGGTTTTTTGACTTGTATCGTGATAACCCACATTTTGGACACTTTGTCAAAACTTCATACTCATTCCTATATAATATGCAATCATTGGGATATGCATGTATCCGTTTATACTCCATACCCATCGGATAAAGAATTTTTTTTGCATTATAATTACGAGTGAGTAATGTATTTCCATCTGGCAGCATTTCATTCAACAACAACAACAATTTTGTAAAACTCTTATCGGTCCATCCATTGCTCACCTTTAAATTCATGAGCCTTAACACCGCTGACAACTGTGTGAACTTATTTGAACCGGCAGACAAAGGAGTCTCTGCATCAGTGGACATTGTTTCATACACATGCGCTTCGGTAAAAGCTTTCGCGCCAACATCGCGGATCATGTCCTCTAAGTTGTCTTCTTTCGATCGATCTTCCATATCCATGGTGCAATCATATACATTTCAGTTGGAGAGACAGTTGGAAAGTCTGTTAATTCGCTGTGCCACATCCATGTTGTATAACTTCGTACAAAACCATCACAAATAAGATGTTCCCATATATCAGTTGCGTTCAACTTCCTCCCATTCAAACAGTTCACACAGGGACATTTAAACTTGAATTCATCATCACCACTTGTACTAAAATTACGTTCCGCAAACTCTATAAATTCTTCTATCCCTCTCTTGTACTCAATGATGATGCGTGGTAAATTAATCCACCCTTGATCCGTACGCATATTTACTAAAATTGTTCACACAATTTCAATAATCTTGAATTATCACTTTAATCGTGTTTGTATTCAAGGTGTGACTCTATCCCATTAAAGAAGATTCACTTTTTTTTAGTTTATTAAACATATCGATTTTAAACAACATATCTAAAATTTCACGAAATTTTGCCAGCATTTCACATTGGTCTTCAGGTTACACGAAATGAAAGTAATTATAAATCATAATCAAATATGCACCCGAAGATCAATACAAAACACAATTGCAAATTTTCATGAAATTTAAGACATGTGTATTAAAATTGATATGTATTAGTAAATTATGAAAAAGTTATTACTCTTCTTAAACTGTCCAACCGGACAATTCAAGATTCAATACTCGTAAATTATTACCATCTCCCCTCTATTCATTTGTAAAAAGTACATTTGTTCAAAAAAAATCTAGAGATAGTAAATAATTTTTGTATTTAATCTCAAACGGGAAACTAAGACTAATTCACAACACCAATATATATTCAAGCAAAAAAATAATTACATATGCAACATATTCAAGCAAACAATATATTGAAGCAAACAAATAATTACATAGGCAACATATACAATATGTTGAAGCAAACAATATATTCAAGCAAACAAATAATTACCTGGGAGCGTGAAAGCCGGTCAATAATGGAGAATGTGACCGTTTTAGAAGCTATAAAATCTCACCACAAAAATACAATATCTGGAAAAAAACAAACAAATTAATGAATGACATTAAAACTGATTCTAGAACATGTTTATAATACTAAATGCATCACCATGTCTATGGTGAACTAAACCTCCATTGTTGTTGGGGAAACGATGTAATCCTTTGAAACTCTCATGTATTAAATTGATTCTTGATTATAAATGCTTTACTTCATTAATTGTTAGGGTTATTCCTCTATACTCTATGCATGCTTTGTTTAACTCATTCAATTGCATGATTATTGATTTTGTCACTATGGGCACATATGAGAAAATCTAGAACTGGGGAAATTCTCCCGGAAGCAATATTACCTAGACATAGGAATAGGAGGATCGATTGCCTTTAAGCTTCCGTGTGAATGTAATCCATGATTAATTGTTAGGGAGACAAGACATTGTGAACTAGTAATTAGGATTAGGCTTTCTTCACCGAGACATTGGGTTTAAGGTAAATTAGAAAGTGACATTAACATTAATGAAGAAAGATGAATTCATAAATACATGAGAGTGGATAGGATAAGTCGGAAACCCCAACAACATAATCATTCCATATGTTACATCAATCACTTTTGCATCTTTCAATCCAATTGATCAACACTTGCATTCATGTTTATTTTCCGTAATATAAACACAATGATTTTGTTTACAAGTCTTATTTAATCAAGAAATCACATAACTGTTTAGGTTGTGAGTCTCTAGGGAAACGATACTTGGTCTTACCATTTATTATTACTTGATGCGATTCGGTACACTTGCCGAAGTGTTAACATAAGGCCTAAGTAGCATAGGATTTTTCCTAAGTTAGTTATCCAAACCAAGTGGAAAGTGTGTGCCATGTGGCATGCTTGGAGAGGATTTTCTTTTTAAAAAGGTAGCCACATGGAACCCTAGGAGTGGAGAGGATTTACTTTTAGTAGTGGCCACATGGCACTCTAGGAATGAAGAGGATTGTGTTTTGTGAGTGGCCACATGTCCTCCCATCATTTGAGAGGTTAGAAGGCCTCATTTTTGGCCAATGAGAGAAAAAGTGGGAGATCATGCTTTTAGGGTTAGAAGAAGACACCCTTGGCCTATAAATAGAGGTGTCTCCACCCTTGTATTACATCTTTGATGTTGAGTAATGTTATGCTGCCTATTTTTGGCCATACTAGTCATCTTAGATCAAGAGTAGAACAACCCATGAGGCCCCTCTAGTCACCTTCCTCCTTGAGTTGGCCTAACCTCTCTTGGAGCCACCAAACACTACACCACCACCACCATATCTCCTAGAGGCTTTGAGCTTCTACACCATTCATACATTAGCTCATCATCCTTGGACCATTTACCACCACATTTTCGCACCATTCATCCAAGGAACACCCCTCCATGCACATCTCCTAGCTTTGGCCCAACCTAGCCAAGGAGGTTCCCATCACCTTCCATACCTAAAGAATTATTCGAGGAAGGAGAAAGAGAAACAATTTCAGCGTTTCATGGAGATTTTCAAGAAATTGGAGATTAACATACCTTTCTCCGAAGCTTGCAACAAATGCCCTCATATGCTAAATTTTTGAAGGAGCTCCTCACTAAGAAAAGGAAGTACATTGAAGAGGAAACCATTAAAGTTCAAGGAAACTACAGTGCTATCATACAAAAGCTTCTACCTCCCAAGTTGAAAGATCCAGGGAGCTTCACCATTCCTTTCACTATAGGGAATGTCTTTGTTGGAAAGGCACTAATTGATTTGGGAGCTAGTATTAATCTCATGCTACTCTCCATGTTTGAAAAGATTGAACGTTTGCATGCACAAAATATTTATGGAAGATGACTACAAACCAGTTGCTCAACCATAGAGAATGTTAAATCTAGTGATGAAGGAGGAGATGAGAAAAGAAGTGCTAAAGTTACTTAAGGCTGGTATTATTTATCCTATTTCTAACAGTGCATGGGTAAGCCCAGTACAGGTGGTACCAAAGAAAGGTGGGATGACAGTTATTTATAATGATAAAAATGAGCTCATACTTACAAGGACTGTTACTGCATGGAGGATGTTATTGACTATAGGAAGTTGAACAATGCTACTAGGAAGGATTATTTTCCCCTTCCTTTCATGGATCAGATGCTGGAGAGATTGGCATGTTAGACTTTCTATTGCTTTCTGAATGGATATTCTGGATATAATCAAATTATGGTCGATCCAAAGGACCAAGATAAGATAGCCTTTACTTGCCCATTTGGAGTTTTTGCTTACAGAAAAATTTTGTTTGAGTTATGTAATGCTTCAGCTACTTTTTAGAGGTGTATGCAGGAAATCTTTGCAGACATAATAGAAAAATGCATTGAAGTCTTTATGGATGATTTTTCAGTATTTGGCAGTTCCTTTCATGAGTGTTTGTCTAACCTGGATGTTGTACTTAAAAGATGCACCCAATCCAATCTTGTTCTCAATTGGGAAAAATGTCACTTTATGGTAACGAAAGGGATTGTTTTGGGTCATAAAATTTCTTCTAGGGGAATTGAGGTTGATAGAGCCAAAGTGGAAGTCATTGAAAAACTCCCACCACCAACCAATGTGAAGGAAATCACAAGCTTTTTGGGTCATGCTGGTTTTTATAGAAGATTCATCAAAGACTTTTCAAAGATTGCCAAGCCCCTAAGCAGCCTCCTTGTTAAGGATGCACCATTTGTGATGGATGATGAGTGCCCTAAGGCGTTTGATGTTTTGAAGAAAAAATTGATTTCTACTCCAGTAATTGTATCTCCTGATTGGAATCAAAATTTTGAGCTGATGTGTGATGCCAGTAATTATGCCATAGGTGTTGTTCTTGGCCAGAGAAGAGAGAAGGTATTTCACACTATTTATTATGCAAGCAAGGTTTTGAATGAAACCCATTTGAATTATGCCACTATAGAGAAAGAATTTCTTGCTATTGTGTATGCCCTGGAGAAATTTAGACCTTATCTCATTGGGTCTAAAGTGATTATTTACACTGACCATACAGCTATAAAGTACTTGTTAACCAAGCCAGATTCCAAGCCGCGATTGGTTAGATGGGTACTTTTGTTACAAGAATTTGATGTGGAAATCCGTGACAAGAAGGGAAGTGAAAATGTAAGTGTTGATCACTTATATCGGTTGGTTAACAGTGAAGTCACAAGCAAGGAAGCAGAAATCTGGGAATCTTTCTCAGATGAAACACTCATGTATATCCAACAAAGGTCGTGGTTGACTGATATGGCTAATTTCAAAGCTGCAGCAATAATCCCAGAAGATCTCAACTGACAACAAAGAATTTTTTTTTTGCATGATGCCAAATAGTTCATTTGGGATGATCCTTACTTGTTCAAAATTGGAGCAGATAACCTTCTGAGGCGCTGTGTGACTAAGGAAGAAGTGGAAGGAATTTTATGGCACTATCATGACTCACCTTATGGGGGGCATTTTAGTGGAGAGAGAACAACTGCAAAAGTGCTCCAGTCAGAATTTTATTGGCCTACTCTATCTAAAGATGCTCATAATCATGCTAGGAATTGTGATAAGTGTCAAAGGACGGGTACTATTTCAAGACGTGATGAAATGCCACTACAAGGCATATTAGAGGTCGAAGTTTTTGATTGTTGGGGCATAGATTTTGTTGGACCTTTTCCACCATCTTTCAATAATGAATACATACTGGTGGTAGTGGATTATGTGAGTAAATGGGTTAAAGCTCTGGCCCGTCCCAAGAATGATTCTAGCACTGTTATTAAATTTTTGAAAAGGAAAATTTTCTCCCAGTTTGGAACTCCCAGAGTACTCATTAGTGATGGAGGATCTCATTTTTGCAATTTTCAGCTTGCAAAGGTACTCAAGCACTATGGTGTGAGACACAAGGTAGCTACACCTTATCATCCACAGACAAATGGGCAAGCTGAGGTTTCTAATAGGGAGATAAAGAGGATTCTAGAAAAGACAGTTGCTTTATCAAGAAAGGAGTGGTCTCAGAAGTTAGATGATGCTCTTTGGGAATATCAAACCGCAATGAAGACAGTTATTGGATTATCTCCTTTCCAAATGGTCTATGGAAAGGCATGTCATCTGCTGGTGGAGATGAAACATCGAGCTCTATGGGCCTTAAAATTCTTGAATTATAATCCTTGTGACACTGTAGAAAAGAGGAGAAGGAAAATTATTGAGCTTGAGGAGATGCGGCTGCATGCCTATGATTCTTCCAAGAATTACAAAGAAAAGGTGAAATTTTATCATGACAGAAAGCTGATAATAAAGGTCTTTAATCCAGGACAGCGGTTGTTGCTGTTCAATTTACGACTAAAACTTTTCCCTGGAAAGTTGAAGTCGATGTCGTCTGGTCCGTTTATGGTCAAGAATGTCCTTCCACATGAAGCAGTTGAGTTGACAGATCCATCCTCTGAAGACCCACAAAGAAGTTGGATGGTCAATGGACAACGTCTCAAGCATTATTTGGGTGGTCAGGTGGAACGCCTTTCCACAGTCATGGAGTTGGTTGATCCAAATTGATTTTTCTGGTGTCAAGCTAGTGACGTTAAAGAAGCACTTACTAGGAGGCAACCCAACTTTGTAAACCCTTTCTTTTAGTGATTTGTGTTGTTATTGTACTTTGCTTGAATGAACTACTTTGCTTTGGTTCAACTGTGTTGTGTTTTGTGATAAATATTGCTTTGTGATGCTCTAGTGTGTTGATTGATGTTGAGATTATGCATGATGTGCTGATATACAGCTGATGGCTCACGGTGTAGGGAACAGGTGCTTGAGGTAAATTTGATTGAGATACTGAGCATGGTGATTTTTTGAATTCTGGGACTTGAGAGTTCACCTGTGTGAGTTTTGGGCTTCAGAGTTGTTATGAATGATTGCAATTACTTTGGAAGCATGAATGATTTTGCCCATGTTTTCTGTGATTGAACTACTTGCTTGCATGTTCCATATGATCAAGGCTATCTTTTGTTATCCCTTATTCTTTTAGCATTTAAATGATTTTTGTCCACTAAAAAGAAAACAATTTGTTTTAACCTTTGAACCTTGAGCCTTATGCATGTTTTGAAAACCCTTTGTGAAAATCTTTACCTTGAGTTAAGTTGAGAACATTTGTGAGGTACTGATAAAGGTTCAAGTTTGGGGTTACTGGGAAAATTGAAAAGAAAAAGCATTGAGCTAAGCAGTAAATACTTGAAAAGCAAAAGCAAAAGAAAAAGAAATGAAAAGAAAAGAAAAGAAAAGCTCAATGCAAGAGAAAGCTGGGAAAAAGAAAGAGAGTTTGTACTTGAATCATGTAATCATAAATGTCTCTCTTAACTCAAGGATTTTGCTGACCAGAAAAACTAATTTCCTTCTTAGCCCAGCCAAGTTACAAACCATGAAAAGCCCTTGTGATGACAACTTGCTTGTGAGTATGTTTGATTGTGGCTAAATGAAAGGCAAAATTAATTTGTGTGACATTGTGATAGCAGAGTGAAAAAGACACCAATACCTCACTATACACCTGTGAGTTGAGTGATACACTTTTGAGTGCTTGAGTGAAACACTTTCCTTGGCGAGGAGTAGTTCTTTGAATTTCTGATTACATCTTTGCTTGGTTGATTGATCATTCTTAAGGATAGCATCTGTTGAAGTATATGAGCATCGCATTGATTTTGATTGAATTAAGGCATCTGTACATCTTGACTGACATCTGTATGCTGAGTTGATAAAAGTGATCTCTTGTCCTGGAAGAAAAAGTTTTTGAAAAATGTTGAGTCATTGTAGTGATTATTTTGAAAAGCTGAGTTACAATCTGTTTTGCTTGAGGACAAGCAAAGTTCTAAGTTTGGTGTTGTGATAACAGTTGAAAATACCGTTATTTGTGATGTAACTTTGATACTAAATGCACCTTTTTCTGCTTAAAAACTTGCTTGGAATCATGTTTTTCTGTTAAGTTGTGTGAATAAGAGAGTTGAGGTTGAACTTAATGATTTTATGACTAATTTTACTTGTTTTGATAGAAAATGAGATAATATGGAAAGCAGGTGATGGACAAATTTGTAAGCACCAAAATATGATGTCACAAACTTGTTTCACAATCGGCAAGTATGACCGAATCGTTCAAGTAATAAACTTGGTAAGACCAAGTATCGTTCTTCCCAAAGGACTCACGGCCTAGTTTAGTTATGTGATTTGTTGATTAGCTAGGACTTACAAACGAAATATTTGGATTTTATATGCAAGACGAAAAGTAAACATGTATGCATGAATTGATCAATGGCAAAGACAAAAGATAAACACTTTCAAAGAAATATATGAATGAATATGTTGTTGGGGGTCAATTTCATCTCATCCACTCTCATACATTTTAGGAATTCAACATTCAAATCATCATTGTTAATGCCACTCTCTAATGTACCATTCTAGATGGCTTCTCCCTAATCAAATAGTTCATACAATTCCTAGCATTCCTAATGATTAGTTCATGAGTGCAGGAGCTTAACGACAACCAATATAATATTGTCAGTATAATATTGGGAGAAATTCCCCGGATCTAGACTTCCCCGTACGTGTCCGTATCGACAAAACCAATAATCATGCAATAGAATGAGTTAAACAATGCAAGCATTGAGCAAAGAGGAAAAACCCTAACTAATGATGAAAGAAAGCATAAGTCTTAGATTAAGATGCAAGCATAAATTCCATATATGAGAGCTTCAAGAGATTACATTGATTCCCCAACAAACATACAAGGTTTAGTTCACCATATTCATGGTGAACCTAGATGAACAATGAAAGAATGAAAGAATAAACCCTAAAAAGGTGAAGAGGTAGCCTGAGCATCCAAGATCCTCCTTCAAAGGGGTGGAAGAGAGAGTGTTTGCCTCGTTTCTGCCAAAGATACCTAACTATAGGACGTGCAAGCCCTTATATACTAATCTAGAGTTACAAAAGATTACAAAAGCCCAAGCCCAAAAAGTGCCGCTCAGCGCTATTTACCGCTCAGCGGTGGTTGCGTGACTCGTTTCTTCCCCTCAGCGGCCATTTTGCCCCTCAGCGTGACTCTCGCAACCTCTTGAGTGCCGCTCAGCGGTAAAATGCCGCTGAGCGGTGCCTTCGACTTCTCTTTTTGCACTCTTTGCTTCCTTTTATAATTCCACTTCTCTCCTTCTTTACTTCTTTCACTAAATTCACCTCAAAACCTGCACAAAAACACTCAAATCAAGCATAAACCTGTCCAGCTCTCTTATTTCTGAAAATATAGATAAAAGCATTGATTTCAAGCTAGTTTCTAAGTCTAAAGGTTGCTTTTAGTATCAATTTTAAGCATGAAAATAACAGTTTTTCAACTGTTATCACAACCCCAAACTTAGAACTTTGCTTGTCCTCAAGCAAACAAAATGTAACTCAATCTCCAACCAATTCATATGATGGTTCACTCATTCAAAAATTCTCTTTTCAAGATAAGTAACAACTTCACTCAAACTTATGACCAAGAGTTCAATCAAGATGTGCACATGCTTTTAGTGATCACAAAGTCATTTAGATTCCAACAAATGCTATTTTTCATGAATGATCAATCAATTAAGCATGGATGTTCATGTGCTTATGGAATATTTCCTCACTAGATAAAGTGTTTCACTCATCACACAAGTGTATAAGAGGTAAAGTGTTTCACTCATTCACTCCACTATCAAAATGTCACATGAATCAACTTTGCCTTTCATTTTACCACAATCAAAACAATCACAAGCATGCATCATCAAAAGGACTTTTCACTGGCTTATAATGTGGTTGGGCTAACAAGAAAATTGGTTTTTCTGGATCACAAAATCCTTGAGTTAAGAGAATCATAACAACACAATCATCTTATTCATTCCCAACTTTCTTTTACCTTTTCATTTGCATTGAGCTTTACTTCTTTTTCTTTTCTTTTCTTTTTCTTTGCATATTCTTACTTTTTAGCTCTTAGCTCAATGCTTTTCTTTTCATGTTTTCCCAACAACCCCAAACTTGAACATTTAACAATACCATACAATATCTTCTACTTAACTCAAGGTAAAGATTTTCAATCAAAGGGTTTCAGTGTATGTTCAAGGCTAAGGATTCAAAGGATAGAACACAACGTGTTCTCTTTTAGTGGGCTAATTTTATGTATTTGGCCAATAAAAAGGGTTTCAACAACACGGCCTTGATCATATGATGCAAAACAAGCAATTGATTCAATCATAGAAAACCTGGGCAAAATCATTCATGCTTTCAAAGTAATAGCATTCAACAATAACAACTCTGGAGCTCAAAACCTCACATATAAGCTCATTCACATTTGACATACACATCCTGCTTAATCTCACAATCACAATCATGATATCCTGCATTTGTTCACAAAGCTTGTGAATCACCTGTATAAGCATTTAATGTGCACATCATCTCAACATCAATCAATCAATAAGCATCATCAAGCATTACTTATCAAACAATCACAGTTAATAGCAAACCATCACACAAACCAGGTGTTCAATAGAGTACATCAAACCCTAATCTAAAAACAAAAACAAATAAGTTCAGAAAACTTAAACCAACAAAAGCATAAGCATATGATAACATTCATCAGCAAATGCTATCTCAGCTCCTCATCAGTCTGAGCTGTCCTCTGTATCTTCCTCTTCTTGGATCTTCTAGTCTTGATTCTTTTTGCCCGATGAGGAGGCCATCCCTGCATCAAACATAATTCACAAAACCAAAAGATACATTGTTAAGCATTAGTAAACCACAATGAAGAAATCAGCCCCTTCAATGATGCTCTCTCCCAACCCCAAACTTAGATGGAAAACTAGTGAGCAAGTGAGTGGAAGAGATTTTTTTTCTTAAGAGGTAAGAGTGAAAAGATGTGGAAAACCTAGGAGAAGATGTGTGGAAGTGTTTGTGCAGAGAGAAGCCAGAAAATAAACCCTAAAACGCAGCTTGGGGTATAACAATACCCTAATGGGCTCGGGTCCCGCTAAGGGGAACTTAAGCCCATCTGCGATAGTACCGCTCAGCGGTAATTGCCGCTCAGCGGCACTTTCGTGAAGTGCTCCTCTCCTTCTTTTCTTGACCTACGTGCCTTCCCTACATGTCCCTCATAGGTTCCCTGCAATTCAATGTTAAAAATGCTTATGCAAAAACTAAAAATAAACAAACAAACAATCAACTGGGTTGCCTCCCAGGTAGCGCTTGTTTAACGTCACGAGCCTGACCCAAAATCCACCAACACCCATCAGTAGGTGTTTCAAACTCACCAGCACCCATCAGTAGGTGCAAAATTTCTTACCAACACCCATCAGTAGGTGTTACAACATAGTATCCTTCAGTAGATACTTAACCACCTAGCATCCTTCAGTAGATGCTATCTCCAACAAAATAGTTACAAAATAAAGTCCACAACTTAAAAATTACAAAACCAAAATAAAATCAAAAGTTCTTAAATCACTGGGTTGCCTCCCAGCAAGCGCTCTTTTAACGTCATTAGCTTGACCCAAACTCGAGTTCCTTCTTCTTTTTCTTCTTTCTACTGAACTTCTTCAGAAATTTGATCAAACCAGGAACCTGTTGTAGTGTCTCAATCATAGGAACTTTAATCTCCAATTTCTTGAAGATTTCCATAAAGCACTTGAACTTCTTTTCCTTCCTATGATTCTTCTTTAGATGAGGATGTGATTTTTCATATGATTTCTTCTTCTTTCCTCTCATCTTCTTTTTCTTCCTTTTTCTCTCCCTCAATTTTCTCTTTTTCTTTTCTTTTATTTTTTTCTTCCCTTTTCTTTTTCTTTTCAACTTCTTTATTTTCACACAAATCTTCTTTCTCTCTTCTCTCTCAACCACTTCGTTCTCTTTTTCTTCATCTTCCTCTAATTTTTCCTTATCAAGAATCTTGTCACTTTCGGTGATAATGATTTGCCCTTCCTCCTTAAGGTTAACTTCAGTATTAACCTCATCATTCAATCTCTGACTGATGTAATGAAGTTGCATCTCCATTCTTTTAAATGATTCTTCAATGCTTTTCTGAGTAGAGTCGGAATTTTTCAAAAATCGTTGAAGAGTGTCCTCCAAACTTTCTGATAAAAAGGGTTGTTGTTGTTGCTTGTTAAATTGCCCAGTTTGTCCAGCTTGCCCACTTTGTTCCTGACCAATACTTGGGTGTGGTTTCCACCCCTGATTGTAGCTCCCTTGACGGTACTGATTGGTCATGTAGTTTACATCCTCTACGGCTTCAACTGGAAAGGCACATTGACCATTGATATGATCACCTCCACACAATTCGCACAACTGGGATTGTACCTGTGCAACAGTCTTTAACTCTTGTGGCAATTGTTCAAGTATCTTTGAGAGATTCTCCACTTGTTGAGTTATTAACTTGTTCTGAGCTATCAAGGCATCATTGGATTGCAACTGTAGAACTCCTTTTTGTTGAATAGGAGCTCCTCTTTCACTGTTCCACTTATTGTCATTCGTAGTCATGTTTTCAATTATTTCTGTGGCTTCCTCTAGAGTTTTCCATTTGATATTGCCTCCAGCTGAGGCGTCAAGAATCATCATGGTTTGTGAACCAAGACCTCCAAGGAAGATTAGGACTACTTCTCCTTCGTTAAATCCATGCGTGGGAGTCTTTCTTAATAGGCTTTTGTACCTGTCCCATGCGTGACCTAGTGTTTCCTCCATGCCTTGTCTAAACGAAGAGATCTCTTGTTTCCCTTTGTTGATTTTAAAGCTTTGTTGCTGCCATTGTTGTTGTGGTTGGTTCTCAAATTGTCCGGCAGCTTGCCAAAATTGGCTTTGATCCATGCTTGAGTCATGTTCCCACCAGTGGTTGAGATTACTTTGGTAGAATTGAGTGCCCATTAAATTCTTGTTCGAATTGCATCCTGCAAACATTAGGCACAAAACTCTACAAAATATTTGTTAGCACAAAAAGATATAGGAGAAGATATATATTCAGAAGATAAAAGATTCAGAAGATAAAATATTTAGAAGATAGAATAAAATAAAATCTAACCTAACCTAAAAGATAAAATAAAATAAAATCTAACCTAACCTAAAAGATAAAATAAAATAAAATAAGATCTAACCTAATCTAAAAAGATAAAATAAAATAAAATCTAACCTAATCTAAAGATAAAATAAAATAAAATAAAATCTAATCTATCCTAATCAAATAAAATAAAATAAAAAACAGAAAAATAAAATAAAATAAAATAAAATAAAAACAGAAAAAATAAAAACAGAAATTCAAAAGTAAAGTCAAAGATAATCAATAATCACACAAATTAACCAGTTAAACCACGAGTCCCCGGCAGCGGCGCCAAAAACTTGATGGACAAATTTGTAAGCACCAAAATATGATGTCACAAACTTGTTTCACAATCGGCAAGTATGACCGAATCGTTCAAGTAATAAACTTGGTAAGACCAAGTATCGTTCTTCCCAAAGGACTCACGGCCTAGTTTAGTTATGTGATTTGTTGATTAGCTAGGACTTACAAACGAAATATTTGGATTTTATATGCAAGACGAAAAGTAAACATGTATGCATGAATTGATCAATGGCAAAGACAAAAGATAAACACTTTCAAAGAAATATATGAATGAATATGTTGTTGGGGGTCAATTTCATCTCATCCACTCTCATACATTTTAGGAATTCAACATTCAAATCATCATTGTTAATGCCACTCTCTAATGTACCATTCTAGATGGCTTCTCCCTAATCAAATAGTTCATACAATTCCTAGCATTCCTAATGATTAGTTCATGAGTGCAGGAGCTTAACGACAACCAATATAATATTGTCAGTATAATATTGGGAGAAATTCCCCGGATCTAGACTTCCCCGTACGTGTCCGTATCGACAAAACCAATAATCATGCAATAGAATGAGTTAAACAATGCAAGCATTGAGCAAAGAGGAAAAACCCTAACTAATGATGAAAGAAAGCATAAGTCTTAGATTAAGATGCAAGCATAAATTCCATATATGAGAGCTTCAAGAGATTACATTGATTCCCCAACAAACATACAAGGTTTAGTTCACCATATTCATGGTGAACCTAGATGAACAATGAAAGAATGAAAGAATAAACCCTAAAAAGGTGAAGAGGTAGCCTGAGCATCCAAGATCCTCCTTCAAAGGGGTGGAAGAGAGAGTGTTTGCCTCGTTTCTGCCAAAGATACCTAACTATAGGACGTGCAAGCCCTTATATACTAATCTAGAGTTACAAAAGATTACAAAAGCCCAAGCCCAAAAAGTGCCGCTCAGCGCTATTTACCGCTCAGCGGTGGTTGCGTGACTCGTTTCTTCCCCTCAGCGGCCATTTTGCCCCTCAGCGTGACTCTCGCAACCTCTTGAGTGCCGCTCAGCGGTAAAATGCCGCTGAGCGGTGCCTTCGACTTCTCTTTTTGCACTCTTTGCTTCCTTTTATAATTCCACTTCTCTCCTTCTTTACTTCTTTCACTAAATTCACCTCAAAACCTGCACAAAAACACTCAAATCAAGCATAAACCTGTCCAGCTCTCTTATTTCTGAAAATATAGATAAAAGCATTGATTTCAAGCTAGTTTCTAAGTCTAAAGGTTGCTTTTAGTATCAATTTTAAGCATGAAAATAACAGTTTTTCAACTGTTATCAGCAGGGATGAAGTGTCATGTAGATGGAGCTCAGAAAGGCCTGGAAAAGGACTAAAGGGAGGAGTGCTCGAAGCTTGGGCGCCCATTTTGGAGGTTTGAGCGTAGAAAACCACCGTTCACCGCCCGAGCGCCCCTTTTGGGGCGCTTGAGCGCCAGAAGCACGAAGCTTGGCCGTCATTTCTGAGGCTTGAGTGTAGAAAACCACCGCTCACTACCCGGGCACCCCTTTTGGGGCGCTTGAGTGCAGAAGCACGAACCTTCGGCGTCAATTTTAAGGCTTGAGCTAGAAGACCACTGTTCACCACTCAGGCGCCCTAAGTGGGGCGCTTGAGCGCCAGCGACACGGGCCTGGACTTTGTTTCTGTTCTGTCTTCGCTCTTTTTAAAGGACCTAGATGTCCTATGTTTTGTATCTCTGGCTGGAGCTGCGCAACAGCACACTCTTCCACTCTCTAAAGGCGGATTTGGATGTGGGAGCTTCCATCCCCTACTTTTAGGGTTTTGTTATCTCATGATTTTTCATTCTTCATCTAGTTTCATCATGTCTATCACTAGTGGAAAAACAGCGTATAACGTCACACAATCAACGTTGAAGAACGCAATATCCAATGTTATATATGACCGGTGGCATTTTCGTAAATAAATTGAATCGCTCCACGTCATTTATTAAAATAGTTTGTCGTATAAAATGAACTAACGTCAAACAAGGATCATATCGACGTAATCTAAAATGTATTAACGTCAAATAAGGCCTAGAACAACGTAAAACAATGACTTTAGAATCACATAACGTGAACTTAAGAAACATTTGACGTTCAATTTAAAATAAAAAAATAATGAAATATTGGTTTGCTTCCAACAGTATTACTCTTACCCACATTTGACGTCAACCATGACAAATATTCGACGTTTTATATGCCAACATTAGGCCAAAGAGTAAATCCCTTTTTTATTCTTTTTTTTTTCTTATAAACCAAACAGAACGTCACCACTTTATGGGGTCGACGTATAAAACAATATAGAACGTCGAATAAGTTGGGGTTCGGACGTGATGATCGTAATCACATAACGTCCATAAGGAAACAGACGACGTCCAATACAAAATAAATAAATACTAAAAATTGATTTCATTAATATGACGTCAACCGTAACAAAAACAGGACGTTGTATGTTATAGCTAACAGTTATTTGTTTATTTTTCATTTAAATCAACCCATAAAATGTCAGTTTTATACTGGCTTAGACGTTTTGTTATTTAGTTCCCTTTTTATTATTTTTTCTTTTTCTTTTAAACCAACCACAAAATGTCGAATTCTTCTTCGCGTTCGACGTTTTAATTTCTAGAAATTATGCTTTTAATTTTTTCTTCCTAACCAAACGAAAAAATGTCCATGCACTCGGGGCTTCGACGTTTTATTAAGCGGAGGAAGCCACATATCAAGTCAAATTATGTGGGGATTTGGCTTTGACGTGCCGTACTCGCGTATAACGTCAAAGTTCAACGTCCCTAACAGAACATACAATGTTAACAATAACTTCAGTCCCTCTTTTTTCTTTTTTTCTTTTTTCTTCTAAACCAACCAAAGAATGTCGAACTCTTTCACCAATTTGACGTTTTTTTACCAGAAATAATTTTTTTTTTCTTTTAAACCAACGAAAACACCATAAAAAAAGAACACATGATAAAACAAGGACATCACAACTTAATACTATGACTCTAAGACCCTATTATGATTTAGACGTATTCCTAAAATCTTCTTCAGTAGACTCTTCATCAGAATCCTCTATTTCTAGATTGTTATTAATCTCCTTATGATAGAGCACATCTACTTTCTTTTCAAGCATGCACTTTCGTTTATTTGCATACAACAGAAAAACATCTTCTGTTGCCATCCTGTTGACCATCCAAATATGATCAACATATTTGATGGGAAGAAGAATTTGAACAACAAAAATATGGAGGAAAGAAAAATAGTAAGAAGATAAGTGATTTTTCAAATCTGTAGAACCCTTGGAGGGGCAGAACTGGTTTTATAACTTGAAGTTTCTTGTTTATATGATTCAATTTTTAAGTTTCTTGAAGTTTTTTTCTACAGAATTAGTGGATCTGATTTCGGAGAAAACAACTCCAAGAAACTTTAAAAAATGAATTATTCAAAAACGATCAAACTGTGCAATTGTATAGTTATAAATTGATAGAGTCAATTCAAAACCTCTTGTAACAGAACAAAATTAATTCTAAGAACGAGTCCAATGCCTTTCACGTCGAAGCCCCCTAGAGTCAGACGTTCTATGGAAATTTAAAAAGGAAAAAGAAAAAATAGAGCGACCTTTGCCTTCGAATAACGAATAATACGTCAGATGCCCAAGAAATTCGACATTTATTATTGGATTAAAAGAAAAAAGAATTAAACCAAAAAGACACTTTGGAAGTCTGAAGAAATTGTCGTCAACCTCTTCGTTTCTAGCAGCAAACTGCATTTTCCCATATATCATTTAAGTAGACCTTGAAGCCCATATCAGGCTCATATCAGGCCTTTCCCAACAATAATTATTTATGTAGACATCCATTTATAAAATTTCTCGTAACAACTCCAAGGTTTCTTTGTGTTAACTTTTATCAACTCCAAGGCCTTTCAAAACGCTACAACTTCCATTCAAAAAATTCATAAACTCCTTCAAGGAATTCCAAAATCAACGTGTTATTGGAGGTTAAAATGGAAAAATAAAAAAAGATAAAAAAAAGGAGCGACCAACGTCAAGCGTATAACAAAATTTTTTTTTTTGCTAGAAAATATGTTTTTAATTTTTTCTTTTAAACCATCTGATAAAACAACTTCAGGAAACTGAAAAAATGAATTATTCAAAAACAATCAAACTGTGCAATTGTATAGAGTTAAGCATTATATTTATAGAGTCAATTCAAAACCTATGGTAACAGCAAAAAAATGAATACTCACAAACCTTTCACGTCGAAGTTCCCTAGAGTTCGACGTTCTATGAGAATTTAAAAAGGAAAAAGAAAAAAAAGGAGCGACCTTTGCCTTGGGACTGCCATTTATTATTGAAGCCAAAGGTCACCCCACATCAAGCCTTTCCCAACAGTCATTCTTTTTTTCTATAAATACAGTTACGGAGCCTTAGATAACCTGTTGACATCCATTTATAAAATTTCTGCTATGAAATCCATCTGTTAATTTTTTTCTTTGTGTTTTCTGTTATCTCCTTCAAGGACACAAAAAAGCTTGAAGGTGTATAGAAAACCAAAGGAAAATGTTGATAGATTTGGATTTCGCATCCTTTCAAAACGCTACTCCTCCTTCACTAAACTACAGAACTTCCGTAACCAATTTCATGTTAACTTTTTCCATTGGTTTGTTATCGATTCCTCTATTAAACGAAGAAATTTCTTTGTTAACGATGAAGGCATGGTAGCAAACCAGAGGAAAATGTTAACACTTATGAATTTAAAACAGACTCTATTCAAAAAATCCTTCTAAATTTTAACAAAGAAAAAGGTTGAAAGATTTGGATTTTGCACCCTTTCAACACGCTACAACCTCCATTCACAAAAATCCTTCTACATTTTAAGAATCCCGCGGATCTTTTCGTCTTTTGATTTTCATTTTGTTTGCTATATTTAGTGTTATTATGTTTTTCCTTTGTTTCGTTTCCATTTATGAACCTACGTAATAATGGATTTCTTTTAGAAATCCTTCAAATAATTTTACGTTGAATACTGAAGGAAAATGACGTCCCTCTGTATTTCCCAAATAACGTGGACGTCCATATGTATTTCCCAAATATCGTGGACGTCGAGTGGTGTCAATATTTACATGTATCTCTTCGTTTTAACGTAGCATTTATCATGCCCTGCCAACAGTCTTTTCCAATACACCTGGATGTCGAGTGGTGTCAGTATATGACGTGGATCTCTTCGTTTCTAACACAACATTTATCAAGCCCAACCAACTGCATTTCCCATATAAAGTTGGACGTTCTATTTGAATTTAAAAAGGATAAATAAAAAAAGGGAGCGACCTTTGGGTTTGGTTAACGAATGAAGGAAAAAGAAATGAGATGTTTATTGTTGGTTTAAAGGAAAAAGAAATAAAAACGGAGTAATTTGGTTGACAATAATACGTCGAAGTCTGAAAAATGACGTTAACCTCTATGTTTCATAACTTTTCTATTAAGATTACGTCGAGTAGCTTTACTAATCGACGTATGATAACAGTTGACTTTTCTGGTTGACGAGTTGACTTTTCTGGTTGATTGGTTGACTTTTCTGGTTTCTGATTGACTTTTATGCATTCTAATCATTCGGTACTTTAACTCTTCTTTCAAACCATTGATAACAGTTGAAAAACCGTTATTTTTATACTTAATTTTGATAATCAATCAACCCTTTTTGACTTAGAAACTTGCTTTAACTCATGTTTTTGCTTTAGTTTTGTGAATAAGAAAGTTGAAGGTGAATTTAATGGTTTTGTGCTAGATTCCTTTGATTTTGTAGGTTATTGGATTGATTAGAAAGAAGAGTTAAAGTACCGAATGGATGGAATGTAGAAAAATCAATCAGAAACATAAAAGGCAACCAAAAAAGTCAATCAGTCAACCAGAATGCAGAAAAGTCAACCAGAGTGCAAAAAAAGTTGCGCTGAGCGATAATTACCGCTGAGCGCCAGTTTTGAAGTGCCAAAATCACCGTTGAAGGCTAAAAGTGTAGCTGAGCTTCATTCTGAAGAGCCACAAGTATCGTTGAGCGGCAAAAGTGTCGTTGAGCACAATTTTAAGTGGGCTTGGACCTGTTTTCTGTTATTTTTATGTTCTATTTAAGGACTTGCACGTCCTAGGTTTTGTATCTTTTGATGGCTTAAGCACAAAAACACACTTTTCACCTCTTGGGGGTAGATTTGGGGATGCGGGAGTCTCCTCTTCTCTTTCTCGGGTTTTTCTATCTCTTTCATTCTTTCATTCCATTGTTCATCTAGTTTTTCCATGACGAAGGAGGGCTAACCCTTATTGTTGTTGGCAAAGATGTAACCTTTTAAACTATCATGTATTGAATTGATTCTTGAATATATATGCTTTACTTCATTAATTGTTAGGGTTTTTCCTCTTTGCTCTATGCATGCTTTGTTTAACTCATTGAATTGCATGGTTATGGATTTTTTCGATATGGACACATATGGGGAAATGTAGATCTGGGGAATGTCTCCCAAAAGTAGTATTGCCTAGACATAGAGATATGAGGGTTGGTTGCCTTTAAGCTTCTGTGCGAATGTAATGCATGAATAATTGCTAGGGAGACAAGACATTGTAAACTAGTGATTAGGAGTAGGCTTTCTTCACCGAGACATCGGGTTTAAGGTAAATTAGAAAGTGGGATTAACATTAATGAAGAAAGATGAATTCATATATGCATGAGAGTAAATTAGGTGAAATCAAAACTCCAACAATAATATCATCAACTTCATTCATTCATTCTTGTGTTTAACCTCAATTGATCAAATTGCATTTATGTTTATTTTATTACATTTGCATTCAACACCCCCAAAATTTGTTCTTTAGAGTTTTAATTAGTTGAGTAATCACATAACTGTTTAGTGTCGTGAGTCTGTTGGGAAACGATACTTGGTCTTACCATTTATTATTACTTGATACGATTCGGTTACACTTGGCGAGAGTTAACAACGTACTATTGCAAAAAGAGTGAATGGTATATTCAATGTAATGATGTAACATTAAAAATTTCAATTACAATCATACATGTGATTTAATCAATTTAAACAATTCAATCACCATTCACTAATGCTAATGCCAAAAGAGAATTTTATTAATATTAAAAAGATTATTACAACCAGCAAAACAAAATATGGCTTAAGAAGCCACTGGTTACAAAATTAAAATCAAACATCGAAAATCCATATTCCTGTGTTGCAGAATTATTGTTGATCCCTTTTTGGTTGTTCACATCACTTTCCTTTCCATTTTGTCGTTGATTTTTCAATCCTTAGAGCCTTTTGTCAATGACTGTGTCAACTTTCAATTTACTTGAGCCCCAAGAATCTTTTTAGCAATTCTAACATACAAAGGATGATTACAACCAACAAAACAAAAGATGGCTTAAGAAGCCACTAATTACAAAATTAAAATTAAAGAACGAAAATCCATATTCTTCTGTTGCAGTCAGCTTTCAATTTACTTGAGCCCTAAGAATCTTTTTAGCGATTCTGACATACAAAAGATGATTACAACCAGCAAAACAAAAGATGGCATAAGAAGCCACTGATTACAAAATTAAAATCAAAGAATGAAAATCCATATTCTTCTGTTGCAGTCAGCTTTCAATTTACTTGAGCCCTAAGAATCTTTTTAGCGATTCTCACATACAATCTATTTTCATCGCATACCATTTAGCCCTCTCATCTTCTTCAGTTTTTGTCAAATTTGTTTTGTTTGCACTCCAAGATTCAGAGATGGGATAGACTTGCTAATGACCAATCCAAACCTTTATATCAACCCGCTTGACTGTGGAACAAAATGTTTCATCACTCATCTTTAAGTTGGAGTAGAACACCCCCACCAATTTCAGATATTTGTGAGAAACCACAGTTTTAATCTTCCTAGACTAAAAAGATTTTGTCGTATGTCTTCATCACTAATCGAACCTGTAGGATTAACATTCCTTGTAATTCAGGCAACCTTCCATTTTCTTCTTGATGATGATGAAGAAGCCATTTCTGATCAGATTTTGGAACGTCTTTCACATTTCTAGGGTTTGTAACTCTTCAGTTTAGAAAACACTGAGTGCGTTTTCAAATCTAGTATTTATAAAGTTGTGCATCAAATCTTATTAGTCTCGGGCCCAACTAAAATTTTCAATCTTATATATCCCAATAAAATAATTTTAGCAACGACGAATTTCTAAAGAGTTCGACGTTTTATTATGCAGTTGAAGTTGAACTTTGAGAATATAAGGATTGACTTGATGGGCGACTGATAAACAAATTTTTAATCCCCGAAAACAGAGTCAAAAACTTATTAAGACCTCGACAAGTGTACCGAATCGTATCAAGTAATAATAAATGGTAAGACCAAGTATCGTTTCCCAAGAGACTCACGACACTAAACAGTTATGTGATTACTCAACTAATTAAGACTCTAAATAACAAATTTTGGGGTTTTTGAATACAAATTCAATAAAATAAACATGAATGCAATTTGATCAATTGAGGCTAAACACAAGAATAAATGGATGAAGTTGATGATATTGTTGTTAGGTTTAGATTTCACCTAATTTACTCTCATGCATATATGAATTCATCTTCTTCATTAATGTTAATGCCACTTTCTAATTTACCTTAAAACCGATGTCTCGGTGAAGAAAGCCTACTCTTAATTACTAGTTCACAATGTCTTGTCTCCCTAACAATTAATCATGCATTACATTTGCACAGAAGCTTAAAGGCAACCGATCCTCCTATTCCTATGTCTAGGTAATATTGCTTCCGAGAGAATTTCCCCAGTTCTAGATTTCCCCGTATGTGTCCATATCGACAAAATCAATGATCATGCAATTGAATGAGTTAAACAAAGCATGCAGAGAGCAAAGAGGAAAAACTCTAACAATTAATGAAGTAAAGCATATATAATCAAGAATCAATTCAATACATGAGAGTTTAAAAGGTTACATCTTTCCCAACAACAAATAAGGTTTAGTTCCCCATTATCATGGAGAAACTAGATGAACAATGGAATGAAAGAATGAAAGAGATAGAAAAACCCTAGAAAGAGAAGATAAGACTCCTGCATCCCCAAATATGCCCCCAAGGGGTGAAAAGTGTGTTTTTGTGCTCAAGCCATCAAAAGATACAATCCCTAGGACGTGCAAGTCCTTAAATAGAACATAAAAATAACAAAAAACAGGTTCAAGCCCATAAAAATAACAGAAAACAGGTCCAAGCCCACGTCGTCGGCGCTCAGCGGCAGTTTTGGCGCTCAACAGTAAGTGCGGCATTGGCGCTCAACGCAACTTTTTCTGCACTTTGGTTGACTTTTCTGCACCCTGATTGACTGGTTGACTTTTCTGCATTCTGGTTGACTTTTCTACACTCTGGTTGACTTTTGTGCATTTTGGTTGACTTTTCTGCATTCCAACCATTCGATACTTAACTCTTCTCTCAAATAATTCTAATAGCCTACAAAATCAAGGGAATCTGGCACAAAACCATTAAATTCACCTTCAACTCTCTTATTGACAAAACTAAAGCATAAACATGAGTTCAAGCAAGCTTCTAAGTCAAAAAGGGTGTTTTTAATATCAAAATTAAGTATAAAAATAACGGTTTTTCAACCGTTATCAGCGACGAATTTCTAAAGGGTTCGACGTTTTAATATTGATGGGCATTGGAGTAGTTGGGCGCATTAGTGGCTCCCAGCATTTTCTTTAAATACAGTTTCATATCCTTTGGAACTACCGTTTGAAAACCTACACTACAGAGCTTCCGTAACCAAATTCATGTTAAATTTTTCTTTAGGGTTTCCATTAGTTCCTCTACTAAATGAAGACATTTCTTTGTTGACGATGAAGGCACGGTGGAAATCCTGAGGAAAATGTTAACACTTATGAATTTGAAAAACATTCTCCATTGTTTTTCTGTTTTTTTATTTATTTAATTCTTGTGTTCTTTTTATGTAGTTTCTTGTTCATGTAAAAGCCATATATAGTTTGATTAAATTTATCATGTATCATTGTCAAAAACAAAATTCTTAAACCCTTCTTGTAAATTTCTAAATCTTGTTCTCAAATGGCTTCTTCATCTTCACGGCGTGGAAAGAAGGCTGCACACCTTGTAAGAAATGCTAGTCCAAATGGGTGGATCAGTGATGATGAAGAACGATACAAATTTGGATGTTATAGAAAACTATTCAAGGTGGTCCCTCACAAGTTCTTGGATGTGGAATTATTCAGAAGGGAGGGGTTTATCTTTCAAGAATGGCTTGTAGATGTGGGTCTTCTAAAATTTGTAGAAATGACTGGTGATTGCTATCCTGACCTGGTACAGGTCTTCTACCACAATCTGAAGGTTGTCGATGGTGTTATATGCTCTTGAGTGAAAGGTGTCGATATCAAAGTTGTTGAGGAAATATGGCTATCTTTTACTGGTCTCAAAGATAAAGGCTTCATGTCTCATAAAAGAAATTTTGAACTCAACCAATGGACCAACAAGAAGAAAATTTATAAGGAATATCTGAGAAGTCCAACATGGCTAAATGTATACAAGCCGTATCTACTTGATGGTTTGGAAATGGAAGAAAAAATGTGTGCTTTTGTACTTACTTGGATAATACTACCTGGAAGATGTTTACGCGATCGTCTAACTACTGCAGATTTATTTTTGGTTCATGCCATAAAAACCCGGATACCAACCAACTGGGTTGCTATTACGAGTGAGCACTGATGAAAAAATTTTCAATCCCCGAAAACGGAGTAAAAAACTTGTTAACCTTCAGCAAGTGTAACCGAATCGTATCAAGTAATGATCTTGGTATGACCAAGTATCGTTCTCCCAAAGGACTCATGGCCTAAACAGTTATGTGATTTATTGATTAATTAAGATTTGTGAACAAATTCTTGTAAGTTTCAAATGCAAAAGACTGAAAAGTAAATATGTATGCATGTGATGATCAATGGGCAAGAAGAAAAAAAACACGTGAATTGAAATATATGGATGAATATGTTGTTGGGGTTTATCAATTTCATCCTATCCACTCTCTTGTATTTAGGAATTCATCATTCTTTTCATTAATGTTAATGTCACTTTCTAAATTACTTTAAACCCGATGTCTCGGCAAAGAAAGCCTAATCATAATCACTAGTTTACAATGTCTTGTCTCCCTAGCAATTAATCATGCATTATAGTGAACAGAAGCTTAAAGGCAACCAACTATCATACTCCAATGTCTAGGTTTGTAATATACTATTGGGAGAGATTCCCCAGATATAGATTTCCCCGTATGTGTCCATATCGACAAAACCAATAATCATGACATCGAATGAGTTAAACAATGCATGCTTTGAGCAAAGAGGAAAAACCCTAACTATTAATGAAAGAAAGCATGTATCATAAAAATGATCTTGAAGAACAAATTCCATATAAGAGAGTTTCTAAGGATTTACATTGATTCCCAACAACAAAATAAGTTTAGTTCTCCATCGTCATGGAAGAACTAGATGAACAATGGAATGAAAGACTGGAAGAGATAGAAAAACCCGAGAAAGAGAAGAGGAGAGCCGTCACCATCTCCAATTCTACCCCCAAGGGGTGAAAAGTGTGTTTGTGCTTCGTCCCAGCCAAAGATATAATCCCTAGGACGTGCAAGTCCTTGAGTAGAACATAAAAATATAAGAATCAGGTCCAAGCCCATAAAATTTACAGAAAAGTGGCCCAAGGCCCATAAAAACGCCGCTCAACGGTAACTGCGGGTCTTCAATTTTGCCCCTCAGCTGCTGTTTTTGCCACTCAGCGGTGATTTCGGCACCTGAAAACTGGCGCTCAGCAAAAATTACCGCTCAACGCCACTCGGTCGTAACTTTTTCTGCACTCTGGTTGACTAGTTGACTTTTCTGGTTGACGAGTTGACTCTTCTAGTTGACGAGTTGACTTTTCTGGTTTCTGGTTTACTTTTATGCATTCCAATCATTCGGTACTTTAAATCTTCTTTCAAACCATTGATAACGGTTGAAAAACCGTTATTTTTATACTTAATTTTGATAATCAATCAACCCTTTTTGACTTATAAGCTTGCTTGAACTCATGTTTTTGCTTTAGTTTTGTGAATGAGAGTTGAATGTGAATTTAATGGTTTTGTGCTAGATTCCCTTGATTTTGTAAGCTAATTGAATGATTTGAAAGAAGAGTTAAAGTACCGACTGGTTGGAATGCAGAAAAGTCAACCAGAAACCAGAAAAGTGAACTAGTCAACCAGAAAAGTCAACTAGTCAACCAGAATGAAGAAAAGTCAACCAGAGTGCAGAAAAAAATTGCGCCGAGTTGCACTGAGCGGTAATTACTGTTGAGCGCTACTTTTCAGGTGCCGAAATCATCGCTAAGGGGCAAAAACAACAGTTGAGGGGCAAAACTAAAGTGCCGCACTTGCCGTTGAGCGGCACTTTTCTAGGCTTGGGGCTACTTTTTTGTAATTTTTAGAATACTATATAAGCTTTAGGACATTCTAGGGTTTGTATCTTTGGCTGGTACGAAGCAGAAACACACTTTTCACCCCTTAGGGGTAGAATTGGAGATGGTGACGACTTTCCTCTTCTCTTTCTCGGGTTTTTCTATCTATTCCATTCTTTCATTCCATTGTTCATCTAGTTCTTCCATGACGATGGAAAACTAAACTTTTATTGTTGTTGGGGAATCAATGTAATCCTTTTGAAACTCTCTTGTATGAAATTTGTTCTTCAAGATCATTTTTATGATACATGCTTTCTTTCATTAATAGTTAGGGTTTTTCCTCTTTGCTCAAAGCATGCATTGTTTAACTCATTCGATGTCATGATTATTGGTTTTGTCGATATGGACACATACGGGGAAATCTAGATCCGATCTCTCCCAACAGTATATTACAAACCTAGACATAGGAGTATGATAGTTGGTTGCCTTTAAGCTTCTGTTCACTATAATGCATGATTAATTGTTAGGGAGACAAGACATTGTAAACTAGTGATTATGATTAGGCTTTCTTCGCCGAGACATCGGGTTTAAAGTAATTTAGAAAGTGGCATTAACATTAATGAAAAGAATGATGAATTCCTGAATACATGAGATTGGATAGGATGAAATTGATAAACCCCAACAACATATTCATCCATACATTTCAATTCACGTGTTTTGTTTCTTCTTGCCCATTGATCATCACATGCATACATATTTACTTTTCAGTCTTTTGCATTTGAAACTTACAACAATTTGTTCACACGTCTTAATTAATCAATAAATCACATAACTGTCTAGGCCGTGAGTCTCTTGGGAAATGATACTTGGTCTTACAAGGATTATTACTTGATACGATTCGGTTACACTTGATACGATACTTGGTCTTAAGTATAAAAATAACGGTTTTTCAACCGTTATCACAACCCGAAACTTAAAACTTTGCTTGTCCTGAAGCAAACAAGATGTAACTCAATCTTTCACCAATCCATACAATGGTTCACCACATTCAACAATCCTTCTTTCAAGACAAGTAAGTACTCAATTTAGCTCATCACAAAAACTTCAGTCAAGATGTGCACATGCTTTAGTGTTCCCGCAATCACATAATATCCAACAAATGCTCTTTTCATGAATGATCAATCAACTAAGCATACATGTTCTTATGTGTTCATGGAATCTATCCTCACTAGATAAAGTGTTTCACTCAAACACACAAGTGTATAGGAGGTATTCACTCATTCACTTTACTATCACAATGTCACATGAATCAACTTTGCCTGTCATTTAACCACAATAAAAAACACTTACAAGCAAGCATCATCACAAGGACTTTTCTATGGCTTATAATGTGGCTGGGCTAACAAGAAAATTGGTTTTTCTGGATCACAAAACCCTTGAGGTAAGAGAATAATCTAAACACAACCATTCTTACTTATTCCCAACTTTGTTTTGCATTGAGCTTTTCTTTTTCTTCTTTTCTTTCCTTTTTTTTTTCTTTTTCTTTTCACATGCTTAACTTTTAGCTCAATGCTTTTCGTTTTCCCTTTCTAAACTTCCCAACAACCCCAAACTTGAACATTTATCAATACCATAAGATATTTTCAACTCATCTAAAGGTAAAGATTTTCAAAAAGGGTTTTCAAATCATGTTCAAGGCTAAGGGTTCAAAGGATAGAACACATAGTGCTCACTTTTAGTGGGCTAAATTCATGCATTTGGCTAACAAAAGGGTTACCAACAAATGGCCTTGATCATATGATGCAAACAAGCGAGTGATTCAATCATAGAAAATCTGGACAAAGTCATTCATGCTTTCAAAGTAATAGTATTCAATCACAAAAACTCTTGAGCTCAAAACCTCACATATAAGTTCATTCACATTCCACATACACATCCTGCTTAGCATCATAATCACAATCTCAACATCATGCATTTGTTCACATAGCTCGTGAACCACCTGTATAAGCATATAATGTGCACAATCTCAACATCAATCAAGATCCAAGCATTATCAAGCAATACTCATCATGCAACAAGTCATAAGCAAACCATCATAACAGATAAAGTTCAAATTGAGTACATCAAACCTTATTCCAAAACATAAGCAAATAAGTTCAACAAAACCAAAGATAAGAAAAATCCTGCTCTAGTGCTGATAGCATCCATAAGTAGATGCTGTCTTAGCTCCTCATCTACTCATGCTATCATCAGTGTCTTTCTCCTCTCCTTCTTCAGCATCTTCAAAATTATCATCCTTATCCTCTTCCTTCATAGCTGGAGCTTCAGCTGCTCCAGCTCTACTGGGTTGTGCCTACTTCTCTCAACATACTATCTTAGACAATGAGGAAGTGTTGCTCGTGCTTACAGGAAAGGAACTTGCTGGAATAGGGTTGATCTGGTTCCTTCTCCTTCCTTCTAAATATTGTAGTCTTGAATCATCCCTTCATCAAACACCATTCATAAAACCACAAGAAACATGATTAAGCATTAGTGAACGATAAACAACACCCTAAAACCATTCCTAATCACTGCTGAGGGCAATCAAAACCCCTCAGCGCAACCTGTGCAACAAAACCAGCAAGCAAATTAGTGAAGAATGCTCTAGGAATGTGAAGAAATCAGCCCCTAATAGCAATGCGCTCCCCAAACCCTAAACTTGGATGGAACCCTAGTGAGAAAGTGAGTGGAAGAGAGGTTTTGTAAATGGGGATGAAGGGAAAGGTGTAGAGAACTCTTAGAAAAGTGTTTAAGAGTGTGTGGAAGGAAAGAAATATGAAAATAGAACCCAAACCGCACCCTAGGGTATAAAAATACCCTAATGGACTCAGGTCCCGCTAGGGCAACCCTAAAAACCCAATCTGCAGTGATACCGCTCAGCAGAAATTTCCGCTGAGTGGCACTTATGTGACATACTCTCCTTCTTCCTAGCTTGCCCTAGGTGCCTTATACTCATGCCTCTCACTCACTTCATGCATTTAAGTTCTCAAATCACTCATACCTTCAATACCTAACATGCAACTAAAGCAGAATCAAAACAAACAAACAAAATATAATAAATTAACTAGGTTGCCTCCCAGGTAGCGCTTGTTTAACGTCACGAGCCTGACCCAAAATCCACCAATACCCATTAGTAGGTGCAAATCTTTCTTACCAACACCCATCAGTAGGTGTAACAAACCTAGTATCCTTCAGTAGATACTTAACCAACTAGCATCCATCAGTAGATGCTATACCCTGTAAAAAATTTATAACTAAAACAAAAATAACAAAAGTTCGTAATTACATCACCAAACCAAAAGCAAAAGTTCTTAAATCACTAGGTTGCCTCCCAGCAAGCGCCCTTTTAATATCATTAGCTTGACCCAATAAAGCTCAAGTTCAATCCTCTTTTTCCTCTTCTTTCTACTGAACTTCTTCATAAATTTGATCAAACCAGGAACCTGTTGCAATGTCTCAATCATAGGAACTTTAATCTCCAATTTCTTGAAGATTTCCATAAAGCGCTCAAAGTCCTTCTCTTTCATATGATTCTTTCTTCTTTCCTCTCATCCTCTTTTTTCTTACTTTTCTTCTTCCTCAATTTTCTCTTATTTTTTTCTTCCCTTCTCTTTTTCTACTCAACTTCTCAATCTTCACACAAATTTTCTTTCTCTCTTCTCTCTCAACCACCTCTCTTTCTTTCTCTTCTTTTTCTTCTTTTCTCTCTAACTCAACTTTTTCAACATCTACACTCACTAAAACTTTACACTCTTCTCTAGGGTTAACCTCAATATTAGCCCCAAAACTCTTATCAGGCCTTTCTTCCAACTTCTTAGTTATTTGTCCCATTTGCTTCTCCATATTTCTAATGGATGCTTGAGTGTTGTTATGATTGGAGATGGTTACCTGCATAAACTGGTGAAGAGTTTCTTCCAACTTTGTATGTTTTTCAGTGAGTGTAGATATATGTTTCCATAATGATGGTTGTTGTTGTGGCCTATTAAATTGTCCTAATTGCCCAACTTGTCCAGATTGTCCCTGACCTTGACCCATGCTTGGGTGAGGTTTCCACCCTTGGTTGAAATTACCTTGGCGGTATGGAAATTGATTGTTCATGAAATTTACATCTTCTAGGGCCTCCACTTGAAAAGCACAATGACCATTAATATGGTCACCACCACATAGTTCACACATCTGTTGTTGAACTTGAGCAACAATTTTTAATTCCTTCAGCAATTGAGCAAGTGTCTTTGTTAGATTCTCCAACTGTTGAGTTATAATCTTATTCTGAGCAAGCAAGGCATCATTTGACTGCAATTGTAGAACCCCTTTCTGTTGAATAGGAGCTCCTCTTTCACTATGTATTTCAATGTCATTAGCAGCCATGTTCTCTATCAATTCTGTTGCTTCCTCTGGAGTCTTACATTCAATATTACCTCCAGCTGAGGCTTCTAACATCAACTTGGTTTGTGAACCAAGACCTCCAAGGAAAAGTAGAACTACTGCTGCTTCTTCAAAACCATGCATAGGTGTCTTTCTCAATAAGCTTTTATACCTGTCCCATGCTTGACCTAATGTCTCCTCCATGCCTTGTCTGAAAGAAGAGATCTCTTGCTTCCCTTTGTTGACTTTAGATTGTGGGAAGTATTTGTTCAAAAACATTGCAACCACAACTTCCCATTCTGTAAAGCTACCTTCTGAAAAAGAATTTAACCACAAATTAGCATTGCCTCCCAATAGGAAAGGAAACAAGCTAAGCTTGATGGCTTCATCCAACACTCCATTTATCTTCACGGTGTTACAGATTTCATTGAAGGTGGTGAGATGTTCATACAGGCTTTCATGTGATAGCCCATTAAACTGATTGCTTTTCACCAACTGTATCAATGTCGGTTTCACCTTCATGTTTGCAGCATTGACCGTCGGCCTTGCTATACTGTTAAAATATTGACGGCCAACCACAGTGGTGTAATCTGCAAGATTCCGTCTACCATTATTCTCCTCTGCCATATTTTCAATGCTATGGTAAGACCTTGGTGGTGAAGGTTGTAAGAGTGTCTCAGGAGAAGGAAATAATTCTCTTGAAGTTCGAACTCTCCTCCTCCTTCTACTTTCGTCCAGGCCTTCAAGAAGAGGTTCAGAAATCCATTTGCTTCTAGTCCGAATATTATCCTGCATACATAAGGAAACACAACCCTAGAAATATTTTGTTAGCACAAAAAGATAGAAAAGAGAAGAAATAATCAAAGGATATAATTGAAAAGATAGGAAGATAGGAAATAAAAATAGAAAATAGAAATAGAAAATAAAAACAAAAAAATAAAAATAGAAAAATAAAAACAGAAAAATAAAAGCAGAAAATAAAAATAGAAAATAAAAACAAAAAAATAAAAACAGAAAATAAAAATAGAAAATAAAAACAGAAAATACAAAATTCAAAAATTAAGTCAAAAGTAATCAAAAATCATGCAAATAGACTAGTTAAACCACGAATCCCCGACAACGGCGCCAAAAACTTGATGAACAAATTTTCAATCCTCGAAAACGGAGTTAAAAACTTGTTAACGCTCGGCAAGTGTAACCGAATCGTATCAAGTAATAATCCTGGTAAGACCAAGTATCGTTCTCCCAAAGGACTCACAGCCTAGACAGTTATGTGATTTATTGATTAGTTAAAACTTGTGAACAAATTGTTAATATCATTTTCTAAATTACTTTAAACCCGTTGTCTCGGCGAAGAAAGCCTAATCATAATCACTAGTTTATAATGTCTTGTCTCCCTAGCAATTAGTCATGCATTATAGTGAACAGAAGCTTAAAGGCAACCAACTATCATACTCCTATGTCTAGGTTTGAATATATTGTTGGGAGAGATTCCCCAGATCTAGATTTCCCCATATGTGTCCATATCAACAAAACCAATAATCATGACATCGAATGAGTTCAACAATGCATGCTTTGAGCAAAGAGGAAAAACCCTAACTATTAATGAAAGAAAGCATGTATCATAAAAATGATCTTGAAGAACAAATTCCATACAAGAGAGTTTCTAAGGATTTACATTGATTCCCAACAACAAAATAAGTTTAGTTCTCCATCGTCATGGAAGAACTAGATGAACAATGGAATGAAAGAATGGAAGAGATAGAAAAACCCGAGAAAGAGAAGAGGACAACCGTCACCATCTCCAATTCTACCCGCAAGAGGTGAAAAGTGTGTTTGTGCTTCGTCCCAGCCAAAGATACAATCCTTGGGACGTGCAACTCCTTAAATAGAACATAATAATAACAGGAACCAGGTCCAAGCCCATTAAAATTACAGAAAAGTGGCCCAAGGCCCATAAAAACGCCGCTCAACGGTATTTACCGCTCAGTGGTAAGTGCGGGTCTTCAATTTTTCCCCTCAGCTGCTGTTTTTGCTCCTCAGCGGTGATTTCGGCACCTGAAAACTGGCGCTCAGTGGAAATTATTGCTCAGCGCCACTCAGTCGCAACATTTTCTGCACTCTGGTTGACTTTTCTGTATTCTGGTTGATTAGTTGACTTTCTGGTTGACTGGTTCACTTTTCTGGTTTTTGTTTGACTTTTCTGCATTCCAATCATTCGGTACTTTAACTCTTCTTTCAAACCATTCAATTAGCCTACAAAATCAAGGGAATCTAGCACAAAACCATTAAATTCGCCTCCAACTCTCTTATTCACAAAACTAAAGCCAAAACATGAGTTAAAGCAAGTTTCTAAGTTAAAAAGGATTGGTTGACTATCAAAATTAAGTATAAAAAAAACGGTTTTTCAACTGTTATCAAGCACATGATTGAAATTGCAAGTAGTCATGGACATATTCTGCCATATGGTGTTTTTATCAGTTGTGTATTGAAGCATCATCAAGTTGATCTTCCTGGTGAAAAAAAAATTTGGTACACCGAATATAATGAAATAGGAAAAGCGGCATTGAGACGTAATGGTCTAAAGAAAACAAAAGGTGGGTGTTCAAGGATGTTGACGAAACTCCTTCTACCTTCACTCCACAGACTGAGTTTGAAAGATTTGTTGTGGATCAATTGCGAAGGCTTTCAACAAGAATTTCAAAAGTTGAAAAATCTCTGATCATGATTCACAAGAAATCAGATGAAGACAATGCTCTCATAACTCCCTCAGCGAGTGAATCTGATGATGAAGACGACACAACAGAAGATGAGTCTATGGAGACATCTGACTCAGATTAGGTAGAAGAGTCCATTTTAGTTTATTTTTCTGAAATTAATGTAATATTTTAATATATTTTAGTATATTTTTTTATGTTTGAACTCTGTTTGAAATTTTAATATATACTTTTCGTGGTTATATTTTCATATTTTTCCATTGTTTAATGTTATTATGGGTTTTTTTTTAAATCCTTAAAGTTTTATTACGTCGAATTCTTAAAAATGTCGACGTTTTAAAAGTTAAAAATAGGAAAAAAGGAATGTTACGTCACATATTGTAAAAGCTGACATCAAAGGTCAAGTCCATTTCTATAAATACACTTGCGGATCCTTGATCTAGTCCTCCACTTATAAAATTTAGTTGTAACTTGTCACTATGATATCGTATTTGTTATGTTTCCTCATAGCTCTTCCAAGGTCATCACAAAAGTTATGGTGACGCATGAAAGAGCTACTAAAGAAAACATAAGAAATAAGTTAACAGATTTGGATTTCGTTTCAAGTAGTACAATTTCATTCATATTCATAGTGATTACAATCAGATTAAAAGCAAAACAAACACAGAATAGAAACACAAAACCGACTCCATACTAAAATTCTCAGCCTCTATTCTAATTCAGAATATTTCCATTGAATCCTCCTCACTAGACTCTTCACTTGAATCTTCAGTTGGATAATCATTTTTATTCTTTTTCTCATGCAGAGCGTCTATCTTCTGTTCGAGTCTCTTGAGTTTTTCAACAACAAATCTTTCAAAATTGGTTTCAGGGACGAAGTTGGTGCGGTCTTCATTTAGTGCAAGTGTGCTTCCAGAACTTTGAACCATATTCTCTTCATCCTTGAAGCACCATCCCTTTGTGGTCTTCAAGAGGCCAATGGAAGTCAAGGTGTTTCGATTTATCACATTTGAGCAGTTACAAGAGCATTTCTTTTCACCACTAACATCCACACCTTGAAGGGTCACGATTTTGCTGATAAACACAACATATGGTAGATGTCGTGCATGTTTGGTCCCTGCATCAATCATATGATCTTTTATTACTTCCACCCAATTGGTAGGAACATCATTCTTGATGGCATGCAGCAGAAAAACATCTTAAGTTGTCATTCTGTCTTGTACTTGTACAGGTCTAGCAGGTAAAATCACCCAAGCAAGAATGTGTGCTGTTATCTTTTCTTCTTTATTCAGTCCCTCATGCACATATAATCTTTCAATTGTGTATCTCCCAGGAAACCTTAACCAGTTACTGTACACATCCTTTTTCTTCAGCCATCTGTTTGTTTCTGAGTACCATAAGTGAGAGAATAACCCTTCGGCTTTTAATCCTGCAAGTTCAAACCAAGCATCATTGTCAATGTGAACATTTACTCCTTTTTCTCGAGAATGAAGGACACCATCTATGTTTCTCATATTTTTGTAGAAGACCCTTACTAAGTCAGGGTACCAATCACGCTTCATCTGGACCAGTGTAGAGAGACCTTGAGTTTCAATCCATTCTTGGAAGTGAAATCCCTCTTTTTCAAATAAGCCGAGGTTCAAATATTTGTGAGGAACAATTTGTTTAAACTTCGTCCACCTCAGAAACTCTAGACGAGTCTCCTCATCACTGATCCACCCGCAGAGATCAGCATTTCTTACAGCCACAACATTTGAATTTGGATGCCAGATAATTTTTTTCAGTATTAGGGTTTACCAATATGGATAAAACTTAGTGTAAATAAGATTTTCAAATTCAGTGTATATAAGGGTGCGCAACGTCATGCGCTCAACGTCAAATAACATAATAGTATGAACGTCGAATCCCGGCCGAATTCGACGTTCAAACATAATTCAAAGTAAAAAAATCTTTGGTGCTTCTGACAAAAAAAACGTCGAAGATCTATGAGGCTTGAACGTTAAAGTGAGAGTTTAAATAGAAAAATAAAAAATAATAAAAAATGGAGCGAATTTTGGCTTTTGGATGAAGATTAAAACGTCATATATACCAGCTGAATTTGACGTAACATTTTGTTCACACAATTATTGGTCCCAATGATGACAAATTTATGAACACCGAAAATGGCGCCACAAACTTGTTTAACAATCGGCAAGTGTGACCGAATCGTATCAAGTAATAAAACTGGGTAAGACCAAGTATCATTTTCCCAAAGGACTCACAGCCTAGTTAGTTATCTGATTTGTTGATTATTTAAGACTTGTGAACGATTGATTGTAGGTTTTAAATGCAAAAGACAGTAATTAAACATGTATGCATGAATTTGATCAATGGCAAAAAGAGTAAAACAAACACAGAATGAATTATATGGATGAGAATGTTGTTGGGGTTATCAATTTCATCTTATCCACTCTCATATACTTTAGGAATTCATCAATCTTTTCATTAATGTTAATGCCACTCTCTAAATCACTTTGTCAAGAAGGCCTATCCTTAATTACGAGTTCATACAATTCCTAGCATTCCTAGTAATTAGTTTTGAAGTGCAGGAGCTTAAAGGCAACCAATATGCTATTGGGAGAAATTCCCCGGATCTAGACTTCCCCGTACGTTCCCATATCGACAAAATCAATGATCATAGCTATGAATGAGTTAAACAAAGCAAGCATTAAGCAAAGAGGAAAAACCCTAACTAATGATGAAAGAGGGCATGTATCTTAAAATAAGATGTTAAAACATTAATTCCATATATAAGAGTTTCACAAGACTACATTGATTCCCCAACAACAATACAAGGTTTAGTTCACCATATTCATGGTGAAACTAGATGAATAATAATGAAAGAATGGAAGATAAAACCCTAGAAAGGTGAAAAGGGAGCCTGAGCATCCAAGATCTTCCTTCAAAGGGGTGGAAAAGAGAGTGTTTGCTTTGTCCCAGCCAAAGATACAAACCCTAGGATCACCTAAAGCTTATATACTGTTCGTAATAATACAGAAAATTAGGCCCAAGCCAAAATAGTGCCGCTCAGCGGTAAGTGCGTGAGTTGGTTTCCTCCCTTCAGCGGAGCCAACGTAGGTTTCTGAGTGCCGCTCAGCGGTAAACTGCCGCTGAGCGGTGGTTGCGGCTTCTCCTTTTGCACTTTTTTTGATGTCTTTTCTGATTCCATTTCTATTCTTCTTCACTTCTTTCACCAAATTCACCTTAAAACCTGCATAAAACACTGAAATCAAGCATAAACGTGTCCAGCTCTCTTATTTCTAAAAATATAACCAAAAGCATGATTTCAAGCTAGTTTCTAAGTGTTAAAGGTTGCTTTTAGTATCAAATTTAAGCATGAAAATAACAGTTTTTCAACTGTTATCACAACCCCAAACTTAGAACTTTGCTTGTCCTCAAGCAAACAAAATGTAACTCAATCTTCTACTAATTTGTACAATGATTTACTCCATTCAAAAATCCTCTTTTCAAGATAAGTAAAAACTTCAATTAAACTCATGACAAAGATTTCAATCAAGACGTGCACATGCTTTGGGTGTTCACTAAATCACTTAATATCCAACAAATGTTATTTTTCATGAATGATCGATCAACTAAGCATAGATGTTCATGTGCTCATGGAATATTTCCTCACTAGGTAAAGTGTTTCTCTCAAACACAAGTATATAAGAGATAATCACTCATTCACTCTACTATCACAGTGTCACATGAATTGACTTTGCCTTTCATTTAACCACAATCAAATAAATTCACAAGCAGGCATCATCACAAGGACTTTTTCTATGGCTTATAATGTGGCTGGGCTAACAAGAAAATTAGTTTTTCTAGATCACAAAACCCTTGAGTTAAGAGAATCATATAAACACAATCATTCTTACTTTCCCAACTTTCCTTCGCATTGAGCTTTGTTTTTTTTTCTTTTCTTTTCACATTCTTATTTCTTAGCTCTTAGGTCAATGCTTTCAAATTCCCTTTCTATTTTCCAACAACCCCAAACTTGAACATTTGTCAATACCACAAAATATTTTCTACTTAACTCAAGGTAAAACTCTCAACAAGGGTTTTAAATTTATGTTCAAGGCTAAGGGTTCAAATGATAGAACACATAGTGTTCTCTTTTGTGGCTTATTTCATGCAATTTGGCTAATATAAGGGTTACCAACAAACGGCCTTGATCATATAATGCAAACAAGCAAGTAATTCAATCATAGAAAACCTGGGCAAAGTTATTCATGCTTCCAAAGTAATAACACTCAAAGTAATAACTCTGGAGCTCAAAACCTCACATAAAAGCTCATTCACAGTTGACATACACATCCTGCTTAATATCACAATCACAATCATAATAACTTGCATTTGTTCACAAAGCTTGTGAACCACCTGTATAAGCATGTGATGTACACATCTCAAAATCAATCCATATCAAAGCATCATCAAGCATTACTTATCAAACATTCACATTCATAAGAAAACCATCATAACAAATAAAGTTTCCAATTGAGTACATCAAACCCTAAACAACACAAATAAATAAGTTTAGAAAACCAAACAAAAACATAGATTCTACTTTAGTTATGATAGCATTCATCAATAAATGCTATCTCAGCTCCTCATCAATCTGAGCTGTCATCTGTATCCTCCTCTTCTTCCTCATCTTCAGCATCCTCAAATGCATCATCCTCATCATCATCAACATCATCTTCTTTCATCTCCATAGCTGAAGCTTCAGCTGCTTCAGCTCTGTCTCCTTGTACCTGCTCTTCTAGCCAGGCTACCACATTATGAAACTCCTCTATAGTCCACCTGTGTGCTGGAGGTGTATCATACATTCCAACAATCATCTTAGTAGTGGCTACCCGCCCTTTGTGGATAGACTGTAACTGTGCACCTATAAGAGACATGTACATGTCCCTCATCTGGAAAGGTTCTGCTTCATGTGTCTCAGCAGATGCCTGACTCTGTGCTTGCCCTCTTTCTCTGCGAGTACGGCGTGGTGGAACTGCTTGAGCCGCCTCCTCACCTCCACAGTATTGTTTGTAATAGGCCTCATCAATTGCTTTCCTTGGCCTTTCAAATGGTGAAGCAGAAGTATCCACTCGAACTATCTTGTAGAGGTGTGTAATCAAAGAAGGATGTCCTAAGGGTGCTTTGTTGTTTGTTGTGTTGGCGCACATCCTTATCTCATCAGCTATTACCTGTCCAATATTGACATTCAAGTTCCTGATTACAGAGTAAAGAAGGAGTGCCCTGCTAAGAGTGATGTCTGACACATGAGAACATGGCTGAATGTTGGCATGAGAAAATGCCATCCAATACTTTGCAAGAGGAGTCAAGTCAGTTCTCCTAATGTTAACCACAAAGCCAGTTCTATTCCTCTGAAAATGTCCTCCAGGTACACATAAAACTCTCTCCACGTCATCAAAATCAGCGCCTTCTTCCATACAGAGAGCAAACTGGCACTGCTCACCAGCCCACACAGTGTCCAAGAAGTTATTGATGGAATCAGGATCATACCTAATAGCATGGCCTCTGACATAACCTAGGTAATTCTCAGCTGGATAATCACCAATCTTTCTTGCATTAGTGTAGAATTCTTTCACCACAGCTATATTGGCAGGTGTAGGGTATGTGGCTAGCTTCCCCCAATCATTCCCCAACAATTGCTCTCCAAATTGAGGAGCAAAGTTAGGTATCATTCCAACCTTTCTCTCCATAAGTAGTCTCCTATCTTGGACCACCTTGAAGTGCTTTTCATGTTTGCGAGATAGGAACCTACTAGAATGGGGTTGTTCTGGTTCCTTTTCTTTTCTTTTGGATGCCATGGTCTTCATTCTTTTTCCTGAAGAGGATGCCATTCCTACATCAAACACAGATACAAAACCACAAACATGTTGTTAATCATTAGTAAAACACATCCAACACCATTATTTCGAAGCTAAACCACCGCTGAGGGTCAAAATCACCCCTCAGCGCCACCAGTGCATCTATCTAGAACGCAACTCAGCAAAAACCGCAAGTCTGTCAGAGTGCCGCTCAGCGGCAAGTTACCCTTGAGCGGTAAATCTGCAGAATTTTGAAAAGCTCCTTTTGGCTTATCCAAACTCCACCCACATGCACTTTTCAGTTTTCCAGATCACAATCATTCAGTTTAATCGGTTCAAACATCAATTAAATCACCAAATCATGCATAAAGATCAAAACCCCTAAAAATTCATGCTTTAACAATCCAATTCAACTCAAGAACGCTAGAATGAAAAATGCTTGACTTACTTGGGTGGAGATGCTAGATGAATGGAGAATGCTTTCAAGCTATGATGCTCTCTTCCAACCCCAAACTTAGATGGAACTAGTGAACTAGTGAAAAAGTGAGTGAAAGAGAGATTTTCTCAAGAGGGATGAGGGAAAAATTTTAGAGATCCTTTGAAAGAGTATGTAGGAGTGTGTGTGCAGAGAAAAGTATGAAAAGAGAGGCCAAGGCGCAGCTTAGGGTATAAAAACACCCTAATGGGCTCGGGTTCCGCTAAGGGGCAACCTAAGCCCAGTCTGCGACACTACCGCTCAGCGGCACTTTCGGGAAGTGATCTTCTTCTTCCTGGCTTGACCTAGATGCGTCCTAAACATACCCCTCACTGGCTCCCTGCAATAAAATTCTCAGATCACTCATGCACAACCCTATTATGCAACTAAAGCAGAATCAAAACAAACAATACAGATAAAAGCAATCAACTGGGTTGCCTCCCAGGTAGCGCTTGTTTAACGTCACGAGCCTGACCCAAAATCATCCAACACCCATCAGTAGGTATATACAAACATAGTATCCTTCAGTAGATACTGTTCCGCCTAACATCTATCAGTAGATGTAAACCTTGTAACAAACTTATACAAAAACAAAAATACCCAAAAGTTCAAACTTACATCACCAAAACAAAAATTAAAAGTTCTTAAATCACTGGGTTGCCTTCCAGCAAGCGCTCTTTTAACGTCACTAGCTTGACCCAATATCATGTTCTTTCTTCTTTTTCTTCTTTCTACTGAACTTCTTCAGGAATTTGATAAAACCAGGAACCTGTTGCGGTGTCTCAATCAGAGGAACTTTAATCTCCAATTTCTTGAAGATTTCCATAAAGCACCTAAATTTCTTTTCCTTCCTATGATTCTTCTTTAGATGAGGATGGGATTTTTCATATGATTTCTTCTTCTTTCCTCTCATCTTCTTTTTCTTCCTTTTTCTCTCCCTAAATTTTCTCTTTTTCTTTTCTCTTATTTTTTTCTTCCCTTTTCTTTTTTTTTTCAACTTCTTTATTTTCACACAAATTTTCTTTCTCTCTTCTCTCTCAACCACTTCTTTCTCTTTTTCTTCATCTTTATTTTTCTCACTCAACTCTTCTTTTTTTTTTTTTTATCTTTTCCTCATCTCCCTCTAAGTTTTTCTCATCTAGAATCTTGTCACTTTCAGTGACAATGGGTTGCCCTTCCTCCTTAGGGTTAACTTCAGTATTAACCTCATCATTCAATCTCTAACTAATATCACGAAGTTGCATCTCCATTCTTTTACATGATTCTTCAATGCTTTTCTGAGTAGCGTTAGAAGTTTTCAAAAATCGTTGAAGGGTGTCATCCAAACTATCCAAACTTCCTGATAGAAAGGGTTGTTGATGCCATTGTTGTGGTGGCGGCCATTGTTGTGGTGATGGCCTATCAAATGGTCCGGCAGCTTGCCAAAATTGGCTTTGATCCATGCTTGAGTGAGGTTCCCACCAGTGGTTGAGATTACTTTGGTAGAATTGAGTGCCCATATAGTTAAATTCTTGACCAGATTGCATTCTGCAGACATTAGGCACAAAACCCTAAAAACAATTGTTAGCACAAAAAGATAGAGAAGATAGATAGAAACAAATCAAAGGATATAATTCAAAAGATAAGAAGATAGGAAATAAAAACAGAAAAATAAAAACAGAAAAATAAAATAAAATAAAATAAAATAAAATCAGAAAACAAGTCAAAGATAATCAATAATCAAACAAATGAACTAGTTAAACCACGAGTCCCCGGCAGCGGCGCCAAAAACCTGATGACAAATTTATGAACACCGAAAACGGCGCCACAAACTTGTTTAACAATTGGCAAGTGTGATCGAATCGTATCAAGTAATAAAACTAGGTAAGACCAAGTATCGTTTTCCCAAAGGACTCACGGCCTAGTTAGTTATCTGATTTGTTGATTATTTAAGACTTGTGAACGATTGATTGTAGGTTTTAAATGCAAAAGACAGTAATTAAACATGTATGCATGAATTTGATCAATGGCAAAATGAGTAAAACTAACACGGAATGAATTATATGGATGAGTATGTTGTTGGGGTTATCAATTTCATCTTATCCACTCTCATATACTTTAGGAATTCAACAATCTTTTCATCATTGTTAATGTCACTCTCTAAATCACCTTGTCAAGAAGGCCTATCCTTAATTACGAGTTCATACAATTCCTAGCAGTCCTAGTAATTAGTTCTGAAGTGCAGGAGCTTAAAGGCAACCAATATGCTATTGGGAGAAATTCCCCGGATCTAAACTTCCCCGTACGTTCCCATATCGACAAAATCAATGATCATAGCAATGAATGAGTTAAACAAAGCAAGCATTAAGCAAAGAGGAAAAACCCTAACTAATGATGAAAGAGAGCATGTATCTTAAAATAAGATGTTAAAACATTAATTCCATATATGAGAGTTTCACAAGACTACATTGATTCCGCAACAACAATACAAGGTTTAGATCACCATATTCATGGTGAAACTAGATGAATAATAATGAAAGAATGGAAGATAAAACCCTAGAAAGGTGAAAAGGGAGCCTGAGCATCCAAGATCTTCCTTCAAAGGGGTGGAAAAGAGAGTGTTTGCTTCATCCCAGCCAAAGATACAAACCCTAGGATCACCTAAAGCTTATATATTGTTCGTAATAATATAGAAAATTAGGCCCAAGCCCAAAATAGTGCCGCTCAGCGGTAAGTGCGTGAGTTGGTTTCCTCCCCTTAGCGGCCTTTGCACCCCTCAGCGGAGCCAACGTAGGTTTCTGAAAATATAACCAAAAGCATGTTTTCAAGCTAGTTTCTAAGTGTTAAAGGTTGCTTTTAGTATCAAATTTAAGCATGAAAATAACAGTTTTTCAACTGTTATCACCCAACCACTCCAATGCCCTTCACGTCTATAAATAAGTAGACTATTTGAAAACCTATCCTACATAACTTCGGTAATCAAATTCATGTTAACTTTTATCTTGTCTTTTCCTTCTTTTCCTTTACTAAACGAAGACATTTCTTTGTTAACCATGAAGGCATGGGGGGAAAACACAGGAAAAAGTTACCACTTATGAACATCAAGTAGACCCTCTCAAAACCTATCCTACATTACTTCCGCAACCAAATTGATGTTAATTTTTTCCTTTGGTTTTTTTATTTTTTTTTACTTCCTGGTTTCGGTTATAATGTCTTCCATCATCTTTGGTCTTCATTTTAGAAGTTGTGTTTTGTAAAAGGAGATTTCTTTTTAAAATCCTCTAAGATATAGGATGTCAGTGATCCCAAAAAAAAGACGTCAATCACCAGGCCTTTGCGTCGAATTGACTCAATATTCGACGTGAACTTTATAAATTTAACTTGTCTTGGAGTTGTTTCCACCATAAGTGATGACAACCATCTCACAAAAGGTCCTATCACAATAAGCATGGCCAAAAAAATACAAGAGGAGTCAAACAAAGAAGGTGAAGTCAAAGTCAAACTTTTCTCTTCATGGGCCATCATTGAATAAGTTTTGGGCTTGTATTTGGGCCCAATAGTGTAGGATTTTATTTGGGCGTTGGGCCTAGTAGTATAGGTTTGATTGGGCCTTGTATTTTGGGCCAAGAAGAATAGGGTTTTGACCAACCAAGTCAACAAAGGGCCAAGGCCCAATGTTGACCTTGCTTGGATGTCCTCTTTGGTGAGTTGACCAAGGGGTCAACGTTTTGGAAAAAACTTGGAGGCCAAGGAGTCATTTTCGTCCAAGGCATTTGGAAGCACCTTATTGGAGATTTTTTCCTCCTAGTTAGTGGCCATGTGTCACTCTAGGAATGGAGAGTTTTTCCATAGGTAGTGGCCACATGTCACTCTCTCATTTGAGAGGTTTTTTTGCCATTTGTCTCTCTCTTATTGGAGAGGATTTCTCCTTGCTCTCCAAGCCAACCAAGGTGGCTCTTTTAGGTTAAAGTTTCAGCCCATTTTGAGACACCTTAGCCTATAAATAGAGGTGCTCTCCATCATGTAATCACCTTGGAAAATATAGTAAAGTTATGCTGCCATTTTGTGCACACAACCTCTTCTAAGGTCACCCTAGGCTAGGGCAACCCAAGTGGCTTCCTCTAGCAACCTTCCTCCAAGAGTTGGCCCAACCTCTCTTAGATAAACCTAAAAACTTGATCCTTCACCATTCAACACACCAAAACCGTGAGCCTTCTATCTTCATCCACCACCATTCCGCAAACTATCATCAAAATCGTGAGCATCTTGAGTACATGGCTTAGTTGCTTCTAGATTTGGCTTGTCCTAGCTAGAGTATTGCCATCATTTGGTATCAGAGCCAAGTTCTTCAAAAGAGCTAAGTTTCTTGGTCTTGATCCTTTGTTATTTTCTTGTTGTTTAATGCTTTCGTTTCTTGTCTTTTTTGTTAGTTTTTACTTGTTCATTTTTTGTGTTTTATGGTTCTAGTTTCTACTTTTGGAACCATTCCATTTTCACCAATTAGGTTTCCAATATGTGTTTTTAATCTTTTGTTGGGTCTTTTATTGATTTATATTTGGTGCATTTCATTGTTTGAGTCATTTTAATTATTTTTAATCCATCCATGTTTGTCTAGAGTCATGTGTAGTTCTTTTCTTATCAATTTTCTCTATTAACTTTGAAAAATCTTCAAAAAAAATATATAACTTAGTTTGCAATACTGCACCGTACACAACCATTTGAGGGTCTTATCTTTGATGTTTTGGGTTCATACTTGCCATTAGATCATTGGTAACCTCTTAAAAAAAAATTCTCTATTGATGTTTTTAGTTTTCAACTCCATTTTGATTCTAGTAGGATTTTCTTCTATTTTGTGTTTCTTGTCTTTTTGGCTTTTAAAATCCTTATATCACCTCTGTTCCAAGTGTGTGGTGGTCTTCTTTTTCTCCTTAAAAGAGTGAAAAAAAAGTGCAAAAAGCTTTTAAGCAAAAGGCCTCAAAAGAGTACTAAAGAGAGCCTAGAAAAGTGCTGAAAAATAGTGTGCTTAGACCACTACCATTGTCTTTGTGCAATCTGTTTTGGAACGTGTTTTGCTCACTGTTTTGGGTTTTTATCTTCACTTTCCAGTGGCTAAAAGTCTTGGCTATGATGTTAAAAGAGTGGCCTTAGTGCCCCATCTGCTGAAAGTTGCCAAAAGATAAGAACCACCCATTTTTCTTCTAGTAATTTTTGTTTTGTTAATCTATTCTAGCACCTTTCATTAGGATTTCTTTTGAGTGCTAACCTTTCTTTCGTAACCTTTAATTTCTTGCTTGTCTTCTTGGATTTCTTAGTTTTGTCATAATTAAATTCCTTTTGCAAAGTCTTTCTTGTTTTTTGGACCTTTTTATTGCTTTTATTCCTTATTTCTTCTTGCACAATTTCGATTTTGGTTACTTTGTGTGGTGTAGGTTGTCTTTGTGAGGTGATACAATATCTTAGAGGTAGCCTTCTAGGTGGTGGAGACCCAAAGGGAGCTTGAAGTCTAGAGTGGTAGCCAAAAAGAAAGGAGAGAAACACTTTGGGAGGTAGCTTTGATTTGGTGGTAATTATTTTGGCTTTGTAATATTTTTTTTTCTCTTGTAACTAACGGCCTTGTTAGGTGTCTTGGGGGAGTCTTTGGTGCTCAATCCCATCTCCTAACAAGAACCTTTATTTCTTAGTAATTTTTGTTTTTTTAGTTAGTTGGTTGGAGGAACCAAAGTTCTTCTAACTTAATCATTAGGCCGCATAGCTAGTTTATTTGCTTTCTTTAATTGTGATAACTTAGTGTGTGTCAACTTTAATTTCAAATTTAGTTCCCTTTGAGAAATTTGGTTCAAGAGTGCCTAAGGTAAATTTTGGCTAGGAAAGGCTTGGTATTTAAGAAATCCATTGTGATTCACCTCCCTTTCCTGGAAGTGAACTTGGGTGTCTTTTGCCTCCTTAAGTCTCATAAGGAACTTTCATTGAAATTTAAGTATTTGTTTGTTGCATTTCATCTTTTTGAAAACCTTTAAGGATGTCTAAGACTAATTCCTATGAAATTGGAAGTGACTCTAGTGAGGATGTAAAACCCACTTTGAAAAATTTAGCAAAAGAGCTAAAGTCACTTAAAATTTGGCAAAGGCAAGAAACTCTTCTAAAGAAAAAGAAAGAATTGAAAGAAAAGAGTATCTTGCTAAGTTGGAAGAAGAACTTAGAGTCCTTAATGAGAAACAACAAAAAACCCAAGAGGAAATAAAGAGAAGTAGGAGTCATACAAGAAGGAGTTCTAAAACTCCAACTCAAGTCGCACACCATGAGGTAGATAGTAGGCTTGCAAACCAATACTATCAACCTTACCCACATAGAATTCATGATAGAGAGCAAATGATTAAAAATTAAAAATAAAAAAATATTAAAAATTAGATGATCTGCTGATGAAAACTAAATCATTATAAAAGCAGTACATCGTGTATTTATGATTAATTGTCTGAACGTCGAATCCCTGCCGAATTCGACGTTCAAACATCATTCACTGAAAAAGTAAAAAAATTATTTGACACAATCTCTAGTCTTTCCCAAGACCATGAGGCTTTTCAATGTGCTTTTTCTTCACTCGCACACTTTCCGAGAAAACTTCCCAAAAGGTTACCCATCCCTAAATTACTCCAAGCTAAGCACGCTTAATCATGGAGTTCTTATGAGTTAGGCTACCGAAAAGCAAATGCATTTTTGTGATATGAGTAGCCAAATCAATCCCTTTAAGTTATCCTTCAACTGTATAGTCCCATACCTATATAGTCTCTAGATCCCTCTCATTCTGGTGTATGTTCGATTCGTCCATGTGCCCCTTCCACTGGAAGTCTGCCAGGAGCCGCTCCTTGTTAGTGCCCCTTGCACTTTCAGTAAGATAACTTAATCATTTTTGTACTATAAAAAGAATTTTGTTCACTTGAATTTCAAAGGCCACCTTCATATGAACTGAGACATGAATGAGCCACTTTGAAATTCAACCGAGCAAATTGCAATTTAAAGAACAAACATGTTTCCAAATCTAAGGAAAGGAAAATGCCAAGGAAATAAAAAAACATGAATCCTAATATGTTCAATATGGAAATCGGAAGCAAGGGATTATGTGATGGATGCAATATTTATAGATGAACCGATGACGTACATCGTGTAATTATGCTTACTGACTATCTTGTCTGGACGTCGAAGCCCCTCCGAATTTGACATTCAAAAATCATTCAGAAAAAAAACAACAAATTTGAGTTTGATTCATATAAAAAAAAATTGACGTCCTGTCCCCCAGAAATTGTCTACTTTTGAATTACCCACGAAGAAGGTGAGATTTGGAGGGCTTGAAGTTAAAAAGTTTGATGTGCCCCTTTATATTCACATAATTCCACTCTCAATTTTGCTAAGTTAATATAATCGATTCTAAGTAATAAAGAATCGATTCAAAGCGTTATAAATTAAGAAATGCAAATAATGTTATTCATAGTATTTTGCTAATAATGTTATTGATAGTATTTTTTATATCATAATCATTTATACTAATAACTAATTATAATTATTAAATTATTCAAAATAATTTATCTCAATGTGGCCAATAAAAGTTGTTCTAACAGTTTGTTTGATCTTTGATCGTTGTCGACTTTTTAAATCATAATCATTTATACTAATAACTAATTATAATTATTAAATTATTCAAAATAATTTATCTCAATGTGGCCAATAAAAGTTGTTCTAAGAGTTCGTTTGATCTTTGATTGTCATTGAGTTTTATGTGGTACTTGTGATCGGTCTGCTTCAAATATACAAACCAATAAAATAGTGATAGTAATTTTTCAAAAAAGTTGTTAACATATCGTTGGTCCCTAAGAAAATTTTTGTTGTGTTAGAATTCTGACAAATCTCTTTCATGCCTTGCCCGTCTGTCTCGACTTTTTAAAATTTTACTTATGGTTCATAAGACAAAGATGGAAACGCCACAGTATAGGTATAAATGTTTAAGGCACCTGAGTAACCCTAAAAGAAATATTTGCCACAAAGATGTTAATCTTTGATAAGAATCAGAGAACCAAGAACCAAAAGAATCCTCTCTCAACATTGCAAGACAAATTTATGACTTCCAAATGTCTACATATGTATTTGGTGTCCCTATATATAGGTATAAATGTTTAAGGCACCTAAGAAACCCTAAAAGAAAGATTCGCCATAAAGATGTTAATCTTTGATAAGAAAAATACAATTTATTTTATTTCCTATACTAATTATTAATCAGGAGATAGTCCTCTATCCTACCTTTTGCTCAGGCCAGCCCATTCCGACCTTCAACTTATGTTAGTTTGTCTCGACCTTTAGTCTTAATCTCCGAACATTCATTTTGGGTAAACTAGTCTCCACCATCAAACTTAATCTGCCTTAATCTTCGACCCATCCCATTCTGCTTAATTTTTTGTCTAGATCTGTCTCACTATTCCCCATACACGCTGTCTCTTCTCAATATTTGACCTTGTGTGATGCATCTCTGTTGTTAACTTTTCTAAATATTTTTGGATAATTATACTTCGACAACATTTTTTTGACAACATTTTTTTCTATCTGACCAATATTCATTTTTGTCCACAATATTCTATCTTAACACCTTTAGTTTATAAGTCAACTTAATTTTTTCTCAAACTTAAGGTATTATAATTTAAAAATCAATCAAAGTCTTTTAGTATAATCATACCTATCTTTAGCCTAAAACATTCATTACAAATTACTTTAAATAATATAACAATATTTATTACGATTTTAATTATTGTGATCTATAACTAAATTCAATTCTCATAAAATATTATTATTATTATTTTCCATACGAAATTAAATTAATATTCTAAACAAATAAAATTTTATTCTATTTAAATTTCACCAACAAAACGACAGAAAAAGGGCGGGACGCTGAAGAAGAAAACTCGAATATCGGTAATGTTGCATTTCTAATGGGAGGTTATCTTAAAATGTAAATATTAAATTGAAATATAATGGTAATGGGAGCTTATGATCGGTTTTATAAAGGAAAAAAGAAAAATAGGAGGGCGGGAGGATGAAGAAGAAAACGTCGAATATCCTTAAAATTTGACGTCCTTTTCTAACTCTTTGCCTTATGGCTGACAATTATTACGTCGATGCCCTCTACAATTCGAAGTCTCCTTTGTATTTTTTAAGCTGAGAAGTTATAAAGTTAAGAAGTCGAGATTGTGAAAGACGTTGCTAGAATTCTATTCAGAAATGGCTTCTCCATCGTCATCATCAAGAGGTAAAGAGAAGGTTGCCCGGGTTACAAAAAACGCAAGCCCATCTGGATGGATAAGTGATCGAGACATGCGAGCAAAGTTTTTATACTGGACACATATACAAAATGTAGTTCCTCACAAGTATCTGGAACTGGAATTGTTCAAGAAAGAAGGGTTTGTTTTTCAAGAATGAATTGCATATCGAGGGCTTACTGATTTTGTGCAAATGAAAGGACATTGCTATCCAGATTTGGTTGAGGTTTTCTACATAAACCTGAGGGTTGTAAATGGGGTCATTCACGTAAGGGTCAAAGGTGTTAACATTATTATTGACGATAATGTTTGGTTAGATATTACTGGACTAAAAGCTGAAGGTTTGGATTCTCATATCTGTGATTTTGAGTCAAACAGATGGCTAACAAAGAGAGCTATATATATAAACTACTTAAGATATCCAGGAAGGTACAGGGTGGATAAGCAGTACCTACATGATGGCTTAAATAAGGAGGAGAAAATGATTGCTTATGTCCTGACTTGGCTGTTACTGCTTGGAAGATTGAACGAGGACATAATGTCAACAAAAGATGTATTTCTGTTGAATGCTATCAAGACTAGAATCCCAACCAACTAGGTTATGGTACTAAAACACCACATGATCACTACAAGAGATGATTATGCACACAAATTGCCATATGAAGTATTTATCAACAAGGTGCTGGAACTGCAAGGAGTAGATGTATCTAAAAAAGAAAGAAGAATTGTGTGCAAAAGGTCATAAGAAATTGGTATACCAAGTCTGTCATCTATTAGGCTAAAAAAGACTATGAATGGATGGTTCTTCATTGATGAGCAAACTGTTGGAAGTCCACCTACTCTTGATCAAGATCATACTAAAGATTCTGATGATGAAGATTCAATGGAATCTTCTTGATAATTATTTATAGCCTACTTTTCTATCTTTTTTCTTTTTTATTTTGTAATCATGGCTAGTAAGCCACCTATGGTTTCTGTATTTCTTTCGGTTTTAGATTGAAATGAAATGAAGATTTATTTTGGTAAACGATTTGTGAATTATGAATGTTGATTGCATCGTATGTGGACTAACCCTCAATCTAGTTGAGAATAGAAGATTATGCTATTCTGATATTGATCAAAAATTGATCACTGGTTAAAAGTGCATATTTCAATACACTGCTAACTTGAATCAATTAAGGAAGAACTAAAAATAAAAAATTTCATGTCTAATTTTAAAGAAAAAAGAATCATAAGAGCGCCACCTTTTGCTATTGCGGAAGAAAAAAACGTCAAAGCCATATCAAATAAGATGTTCTATTAATTTGAAGTTAAGAGCTCACCATTAATGCTCCCAACATACTGCAATTCCCTTCACGTCACTGTCACGCTGCCTTCGACGTTCTATGAGAGGGGAAAAACAAAATATATGCAAATGTACTTCATCGAAATGTACTTTTTGATCCAAATGTACGTCAATTCCCCGCTGAATTCGACGTTAAAACATAATTCAGTGAAAAAGTAATAAATATCTTTAGATTCATTTTAGATGATGTGTTTTAAGGGGGTATAGGACGTCCTTTATCACATAAAATGGATGTGAACAATGAATAAACTCCAGGTCTTTCCATCATGGGTACTCAACATTCGACGCCAACTATGTAAATTGATTCCAAATTTAAATTATCCTTAAGTTGTATCCTCCCTTAGAAAAAAGATAGCTCTGAAATCTAATGGAGGAGTGCAACTTATGGACAATTTAAAAAAGAATCAAACAATTTTAAATGATGAAGTTGAACAACATTTTTATATAATTATTTTAGATCTCAAAATTGTTTTAGCATTAAACATATTGTGAACCATATTTCTTTTTCCTAAGCACTTCCCTTTTAGTAAGATAACTTAATCATTTTTGTACTATAAAAAGCATTTTGTTTACTTGAATTTCAAAGGCCACCTTCATATGAAGTGAGACATGAATGAGGCACTTTGAAATTCAACCGAGCAAATTGCAATTTAAAGAACAAACATGTTTCAAAATCTAAGGAAAGGAAAACACCAAGGATATAAAAAACATGAATCCTAATATGTTCTATACGGAAACAGGAGGCAGGGATTATGTGAAATGCAAGTTATATTTATAGATGAACTGATGATGTACATCGTGTAATTATGCTTAGTAACTTCCACACTCCACCTTCTTGTATGAACGTCGAAGCCCCGCCAAATTCGACGTTCAAACATCATTTAGAAAAAAAGCAATAAATTTTGTTTGATTCATTTAAAAATAAAATGACGTCCCGCTCCCCAGAAAAATTCTTCTTTTGAATCACCCGCGAAGAAGGGGAGATTTGGAGGGCTTGAAGTTAAAAAGTTTGATGTGCCACTCTATATTCATATAATTCCACTCTTAATTTTGCTAAGTTAATATAATCGATTCTAAGTAATAAAAAATCGATTAAAAGCGTTATAAATTAAGAAATGCAAATGAGTTTTTAATGATTATTTATGGTCATATTAATGACAACGTGGCTCGATATTGATCACACGTTTGTTAAAAAACTAAAAAGCGAAGAAATAATGCATGAGAGGGGTCAAATTTGTTTTCCAAATAATGTTAATCATAGTATTTTTTGATATCATAATCATTTATACTAAAAACTAGTTATAATAATTAACTACAGAAAATACAGAAGTTGTTAAAAATATAGAAAAGTAGGCCTAAGCCCAGAAGAGTGCTGCTCAGCGGTAAATACCGCTTACCGGTAGTAACACGTTGCCAATTCTTCCCCTCAGCGGCATAGTTACCCCTCAGCGGTGCCAACGAGTTTTGAAAAGTGCCGCTCAGCGGTAAATGACGCTGAGCGGTACTTGCTGATTCTCTTCAAATAGACTTCAATCAAGATGTGAACATGCTTTCAGTGTTCACTCAATCACATAATATTCAACAAATGCTATTTTCAGGAATGATCAATTAACTAAGCAAAGATGTTATTATGTGTTCATGGAATATATCCTCACTAGATAAAGTGTTTCACTTAAACACACAAGTGTATAGGAGATATTCACTCATTCACTTTACTATCCCAATGTCACATGAATCAACTTTGCCTTTCATTTAACCACAATAAAAAACACTTGCAAGCAAGCATCATCACAAGGACTTTTCAATGGCTTATAATGTGGCTAGGCTAACAATAACAATTGGTTTTTCTGGATCACAAAAACCCTTGAGTTAAGAGAATCATCTAAACACAACCATTCTTAATTATTCCCAACTTTCTTTTGCATTGAGCTTTTCTTTTCTTTTTCTTTTGCTTTTCACATGCTTAACTTTTGGGTCAATGCTTTTTATTTTCCCTTTCTATTTTCCAACAACCCCAAACTTGAACATTTATCAATACCACAAAATATTTTCAACTTATCTCAAGGTAAAGCTTTTCAAAAAGGGTTTTCAAATCATGTTCAAGGCTAAGGGTTCAAAGGATAGCTCACTTAGTGCTCTCTTTTAGTGGCTAAATTCATGCATCTGGCTAATAAAAGGGTTACCAATAAATGTCCTTGATCATATGATTCAAACAAGCAAGTGATTCAATCATAGAAAACCTAGGCAAAGTCATTCATGCTTTCAAAGTAATAATATTCAACAGCAACTCTGGAGCTCAAAATCTCATATATAAGCTCATTCACATTTGACATAAACATCCTGCTTAACATCATAATCACAATCACAACATCATGCATTTGTTCACATAGCTCGTGAACCACCTGTATAAGCATATAATGTGCACATTCTCAATCATCAATCAAGATCCAAACATCATCAAGCAATACTCATCATGCAATAAGTCATAAGCAAACCATCAAACACAGACGAGTTTCAAATTGAGTACATCAATCCTATTCTAAAAACAGAAGCAAATAAGTTCAAAATTACAAAACCAAAGATAGAAAACATCCTACTCTAGTGCTGATAGCATCATTCAGTAGATGCTATCTCAGCTCCTCATCAGCCTGTGCTGTCATCTGTATCTTCCTCCTCTTCATTATCTTCAGCATCCTCAAATGCATCATCATCATCATCTTCATCTTACTCCATAGCTGAAGCTTCAGCTGCTCCAGCTCTGTTGCCTTGGATTTGCTTCTCTGGCCAATCCACCACACTGTGGAATTCAGCCATAGTCCACCTGTGTGTTGGAGGTGTATCATATAGCCCAATAATCATCTCAGCAGTTGCCACCTGTCCTCTGTGGATGGATTGCATTTGTGCACCTATAAGAGACATGTACATGTCTCTCATATGGAATGGCTCTGCCTCATAAGTCTCTGCAGATGCCTGACTCTATGCTAGTCTTCTTTCTCTATGAGGACATTGTGGTGGAACTGGATGAGCTGCCTCCTCTCCTCCACAATACTGCCTATAATAGGCCTCATCAATGGATTTTCCCGGCCTCTCCAATGGTGGAGCAGAAGTATCCATCCAGCTATCTTGCACATGTGTGTAATCAAGGAAGGATGCCCTAAAGGTGCCTTGTTGTTCATCGTGTTGGCACACATTTGTATTTCATTGGCAATCACTTGGCCAATGTTAATGCTCATATTTCTAAGCACACAGTAGAGGAGAAGTGCCTTGCTGAGAGTGATATCTGAAACATGAGAACACGGTTGAATGTTGGCATGGGAGAATGACATCTAATACTTAGCAAGAAAAGTCAGATCAGTCCTCCTGATATTCACCACTGCACCATTTCTGTTCCTTTGGAAGGATCCTCCAGGTACACATAGAACACTCTCCACATCATTAAAATCAGTGCCTTCCTCCATACAGAGAGCAAATTGGCACTGCTCTCCAACCCATTCAGTACCCAAAAAGCTATTGATAGAGTTAGGATCATACCTAATAGCGTGACCTCTAACATAGCTTAGGTAATCCTCAGCCGGATGATCACCCAACCTCCTTGCGGTGGTGTAAAATTCCTTTACCACTACTATATTGGCTTGTGTAGGGTATGTGGCCAATCTCCTCGAGTTTCTTCCCATCAATTGCTCTCCAAACTGAGGAGCAATGTTAGGTATCATTCCAGCTTTCTTCTCCATTAGGAGTCTCCTATCTTGAACAATCTTAAAATTCTTCTCATGTTTGCGAGATAGGAACCTATTAGAATGAGGTTGTTCAGGTTCCTTGTCTTTCCTCTTGGAGGCTGTGGTCTTCAATCTTTTGCCTGAAGAGGATGACATCCCTACATCAAACACAAATTACAAAACCACAAAACATGTTAATCATTAGTAATCCATAAACAACACCCTAAAACCATGCTAAACCACCACTGATGGTCAAAAGAACCCCTCAGCGCAACCAGTGCACCAAGCCAACAAGAAAAGAAAGCCAAAAACCAAGTCTGGCAGAATCGCGCTTAGGGGAAATTTCTACTAAGCGCAGATTCTGCAGATTTTGAAAAATCCATTTTTAATGCTTCCTAACTCCACCCACATGCAATTTTCATACTTCCAGACCAAAATCAAGCATTTTAATCGGTTCAATCATCAATTAATTCATCAAATCATGTATAGAACTCAAAATCCCTAAAAAAATCATGCTTTGAACATCCAAATTCATACCAATTCATACTTTCAAGAACCCTAGAATGAAAAATGCTTGACTTACTTGGGTGGAGATGCTAGATGAGTAGAAAATGCTTTACAAATATGAAGAACTCAGCCCCAAAAACAATGCTCTCTCTAAACCCCAAACTTAAATGGAAAACTAGTGAGAAAGTGAGTGGAAGAGGGATTTTGTAAAGGGGAATGAAGGGAAAGATGTATAGAACTCTTAGAAAAGTGTTCAGAAGTGTGAGAGAGGAAAGAAATCTGAGAATGAAAACAAAATCGCGCCCTAGGATGTAAAAATACCCTAATGGGCTCAGGTCCCGCTAAGGGCAACCCGAAAAAACCATTCTGCATAATTACCACTCAGCAGAAATTTCTGCTGAGCGGCACCTGCGTGAAATGTTTTTCTTTCTTCCTAGCTTACCCTAGGTGCCTTCCACTCATGCCTCTCACTCACTTCATGCATTTAAGTTCTCAATTACTCATACATTCAATCCCTATCATTCAACTAAAGCAGAATCAAAATAAACAAACAAAATATAGTAAATCAACTGGCTTGCCTCCCAGGTAGCGCTTGTTTAACGTCACGAGCCTGACCCAAAATCCACCAACACCTATCAGTAGGTGCAATTTTACCTTACCAACACCCATCAGTAGGTGTAACAAACCTATTAATAAACCTAGTATCCTTCAGTAGATACTTATCCACCTAGCATCCATCAGTATATGCTAACCCCAAAAAGTTTCAACATAAAAGTAATGTCCAAAATTTACAACAAATATCAAAAATTAAAATAATGTTCTTAAAGTACTAGGGTGCCTCCCAGAAAAGTGCTCTTTTAACGTCACTAGCTTGACCCAGTAAAGCTCATGTTCCATCTTCAATATTGGTGTCTTTCTTTCTATCATCACACCAACTAATTAGCTACTTCCGGTCCACCTCTTTGACTCTTCTTGAATGTGGAGACTCAAGTTCTATCACTTCATCTTCCTTATAGTCTTTAACAATCCACAACCTGTTTTTGAATCTCACATGTTTACCAGGTTTGGGTTGTGTTTGCCTTAAATCATCATGAATCGTCCTTCCTTTGTTATCTTGTTCTTCTTCCTTATCTTGAAACAAAAAACAATTTTTACCTTTGAAGCTTGGCTTTGAATTTGTAGAACTAGTCATGGGTACATCCTGACATGTAGCTTTATAACTAGTCTCTGTTTGTTGTTCCTCTTTGAAGACATCAATAACCTCATTTTTTCCTCGATCTTGAAACACCACTATTCCTTCATCTACATCAATGATGACTTTAGCCGTTTCCATAAACGGCCTTCCAAGAATAATAGGAACCCTTTCATCCTTCATCTCAATCACCACAAAGTCCACCAAGAATTTTAGTTCTCCAACACAAACCATAACATCCTCTGTTATACCATACGGATTCTTTGAAGAGCCATCCGCCATTAACAAATTCATCTTTATAGGTTTGACTTTAAGATCACCCATTTGTTCAAGTAAAGAATAAGGCATTAAATTAACGCTTGACCCTAAATCAAGTAGGGCTTTATTTACCTTTTTCTTTTCTATGACACATGGAATGGTGAAACTTCCTAGATCTTTCTCTTTTGGAGGGAGTAGCTTCTTCTTGACCGCTTTGTAATTATTTGTCTCCTCTTCTCTATGTCTTTTCTTTGTGGAGACTTGTTCCATGGGTTTTGTATAATTTGCAATTTGTTGCAATATCTCCTTCAAAGGTAAATCACCCTCCAATTGTTTGAATATTTCAGTAAAATGCCCAAATTGTCTCTCTTTCTCTAATCTCTCATAATCTGTTGGAAAAGGAAGAATATCTTCAATTGTTATCTCTTCTCTCTCTTCTTTTTCTTTTCTCTCTATTCTCTTTTCTTTTTCCTCTACTCTTTTTTCTTTGTGTTCCTTTCTCTCTTCTTTCTCTTCTTTTTTCTCTAACTCAACTCTTTCAGCATCTACACTCACTAGGACTCTACACTCTTCTTTAGGGTTAACCTCAGTATTAGCCCCAAAACTCTTATGAGGCCTTTCTTCCAACTTCTTAGTTAACTGTCCGATTTGCATCTCCATACTTCTAAGGGTTGCTTGAGTGTTGCTATGATTGGAGATGGTTACCTGCATAAACTGATTAAGAGTTTCTTCCAACTTTGTATGTTTTTCAGTGAGTGTAGACATATGTTGCCATAATGATGGTTGTTGTTGTGGCCTATTAAATTGTCCTGATTGCCCAGCTTGTCTAGATTGTCCCTTACCTTGACCCATGCTTGGGTGAGGTTTCCACCGTTTATTCCTGAACTTGATATATTGCGTCAAAAGGTTATTCTTATTTGGTGGGGTTGTTTACCTTAATCAAATGAAGCCACTTTTCTATATCTTAAAAACCTATTTTTTTGGAAAGATCAGTTTGTTCAATGAATCGTAAAGCTGGTTTTGGTAATCTTTTTATCTCACCCGCTTTTCCTACTTGGGCCTGTGTTGGTTTCTCCTGGCATGACCAAAGACAAGAATCATAGTTATGTGTAATTGTATGATTTGCAAAAATACTTAATAGATATATTTGAAAAAATGGGTAAAGAGGTCTATTTATCACCTTACTTGCATAAGTAAGTACACAATTTTTTAATTCTTATAACTAATTTAAATGTTTTTTAATTAATATTATTCTAACTTGTAAGGGTCATTGGCAATTGCTATTTATTATTCCTGATCGTTCTCTTATGTTCCTTGCATAAAAAAGCTAACACATTGTCCATGAAAAAATATTAGAGGGGTAAGTTTTCCTTTCTATTTTGTTTCCTTCCTATATGATTATTATGATGTAACGAATGTCTACCTTTTGTAGGTCTTTGGAAGCTCATTCAAGGTTGCAGGGTGTTCTTTTATTTTAAGTGTCAGTAGAAACATGGCTACCATTTAGTAGTAATATATAGTTTGATGGATAAATAATGTATTAAGTATTATTAGACAATTTAATGTCTGAAATGAATTCTATTATGTTAGTTCAATTGAATTTGTCCGTTTAAAGCTATTTTGATTATAAATTGATTCGATATCAAATGTAATAATGAATTTTTCTTTTAAAAACAATTTTTTATGACGTACATAATAATGTACGTGATAATAGGTTGATTCTGAACACCATATATTATGTTAGGTGAAAAATTGTTTGTCATAATACATTCAACATATTACGATTGGTAAAAATATCGAGGTCATAATAAACTAGACGTATTATGATTGGTGACAGAAATTACGTCATAATATGTTAAACCTATTATGACGTAATTTTCTGCTACGTCATAAAATGCGCAGACTTATTAAAACGCCCAAAACTATGTCCCTAGTCCACCCGTCATAATATGTCAATTTTATCCGTCATAAAAGGTGATTTTTGCACTAGTGATCCATAGTTCTCAAAATACTCAACAAGTAACTTTGTCTTACACTCATTAGCTTGGCCACCACAAGAAACTGAAGATCGGGAAACACTAGAAGGGGGTTGAATAATGTTTCTCAACATTCTTTTCGAGACTGATAGATAGATCATGATTTGGATGATCCTCATAAGCTTCTTGAAACGTATTTCATAAATGTTATTATGATGAATGCATTTATAATTCTAGTTTTAGATTAACCTTCTAATGTTTAGGAAGGACTGATTCTTAAAATAGGTGGCGCATGTTGAAGACGTGTATGATGAGGGATAGTGTTTCGGATAGAATGGTAACTTATAAATTAGAGCTTAACAAAAGATATTTTATACTGGTTCACTTAATTGAGCTACATCCAATTCTCCTATAAGATAACTTAGAGGGTTTCGTTAAATATTCAATGAAGTACATATGAGTATTCTCACCACTCCTATTATCCCTAGTCAATGAATAACCATTATTACCCTGACTAGTTGAGTTTCATCCACTCTTGGTATCCCTAGACGCTCCGAGTATGTTCTTGATACATTGTCTAGTTGAGTTTAACCACTCTTGATTGTTGTTGTCAACGCAATAACCACTGTTATTGTGTCATTGACTGAGTTTCACCCACTCCTAGTTGTGTAGTATTCTTTACCACTCTTGGTATCCCTAGTCAACAAATAATCTCTATTACCCTAGCTAGTTGAGTTTCACCACTTCTAGTATCCCTAATCAACGAATAACCTTTGTTACCGTGACTAGTTTGAGTTTCACTCATTCCTGGTTGTGTAATATTCTTCACTACTCTGGTATCCCTAGTCAACGAAGAACCTCTGTTACCCTGACTAGTTGAGTTTCACCCACTCCTAGTTTCCACTAGAAAATTGTTGGAATTGATGGACTTACATTGGGGGGGGGGGGGGTGAATTGGTGTTTTATAAAAACTTACATTTTTTAAATCTTTTTCGCAAACTATAAGGTTCTTGAAATCTTTCTTGTGCAGTACGCAAATATGTGTGCAATGAAACAGTACGTGTATATGCATTGATAATGAAAATGTAAAGAGATAAAGGAGAGAAAAACAAACACAATTTTTATACTGGTTCGGCCTCAATGCTTACATCTAGTCACCCTCCCAATCAACCTTAGATCGGAGAGTAATTCACTATAATGATCAGAGTATTACAACCAAGGCTTTACAAGGCAACTCTCAAATGTAAACACCTCACAAACTCTCAATCAAATATAGAAACAACAACACCTGCAAACAGAGAACCACCCGTCCTTGTTGTAGAAAACCCTTTGAGAAACCCCTCTCAAAGTCTTGAGCTCCTCACTCTTCCTCCTGATGTGCACATCCAGGGAAACAACAAATTAAATATTGCAAGTATTCTCTCCTGATCAATCAAAATGTACCTTCAGATGTGCTAAAGCGATCAGTCAATGTAGTCTAGTCAATTGCTTCTCAAGAATGCTTCAAGATGATCAAATTCTTCTCGTTCTTGATTCTTGGAGCTTTTGAGTAATCTGTTAAACCTCAAAATGAAATTAATCATATATGAAAATGTAAGTATGATCAATCGTTACAGATTTTCAAACAATGCGTCAATATATAGTTTATATTAGTCCTGACGCAAAGCAATCGATTACTAAACTCATGTAATCGGTTACATTACACAGATGTAACAGAATTACAACAAACTTAGCTCTCAATTGAATACACAATTAATGTAATCGATTTTCATTCAATTCTGATCAAACACATTTAAAAAAATGACTGTTATAGCAGTTATGACTAGCAAGAAATCAGTTTTCAAACATAACATACTTAATTGAATACATAAAGCATGTAATCGATTAAGATTCAACACTTAACAGAATTTTGAAAAAATTTATTTCTAAGGACTCATCACAACACATTTGAAAAAGATATATGCAAACACACGAGTTTTAATGATTCAATAACTAATGTAATCAATTTAAACTAGTTGTTTTGCCACAGTTCAAAACCATAAGTTGTCTGATGACCTTAGTTGATTACTACAACACTGTAATCGATTTTGTCATTCAGATAAGCTTTTTGTGCATGTGGTATTCATAAGATAGAATCATACATTGTGCATACACAAATATAATCACATCATAAACACGATAGTATGTAGTCACATTAGTATGTTCAACATATTCATTTACACACATTTTATGCAATTTCAAATCAGCATATGCATTGATATAACACACAAAAACTCCTTTCTGTTGTGATTAACATTCATGTGTTGTTATTATCAGTGTGTTGTCATCATCAAAAACCAACATAACAGGGATTGGGTTCAGCTATCACATGTGCTCACCCTATCAACAAAAACCCTTATATCCACTTGATACGTTGTCTAGTAATTCTTTAACTCAATTGAGTTAATCAATAAGTCTTTATTACTTACAATTCTTTAGATGATTACTCTAACAGAAAGGATATATATTGAATACAATTCAATCTAACACAATCTCTCTCTTCTCTCTTCTTATAATAATAAGCTTATACATCAAGCTTACAAAAATTGTTTCACATTGATATATGTCATTACATTCAACTATCTCATACAAGTTCAATTATTTCTCCCCCTTTGGGCATTAGCAAAAAAGGATTCATAAGACAAAATAATTGAAAAGTCAGAGATATTGAGACATTATAGAGATGCATCAATATATATAAATAGAAAAAAAATGACGCTCCCCTTGTTAGCAAAACTCACTTCACATGATTCAAAATTCTTTCTACTTTAACATGTGACCAGATTATATAACAGAATACGAAACTCCCCCTATCATTATGCATATCTTATTTCAGTATCAGAGTTGTATGATAGAGATATTACAGAGTATGTATTATCAAATGCATGTTGATTAACTACTTTAGGTATTATTTTCCTTTGTTTTGACCAATTATTTTCGTGTTCTTGTCCTTTATAGGCGCGTTCTGCTATCTCTCTCACTGGTGGCAACACTTTATTCTGACAAACCCACTTTTTGACGGTTAGTTTTCATTTTCGTTTTGAAAAACTTATTTGTTGTTATTTTTTTTGTTGAATTTGTTTGTTGTTGTTGTTTGGTTGAACCTGTTTGTTGTTGTTGTTTGATTGAACTTGTTTGTTGTTTGTTATTGTTGTTTGTTGTTGATACTACACTATATGTTCATAGTTCATGTTTTATAAAATATTAAAAACTGAAATTTGTTATTTTTCTGCTTTTTCAGGTCTCCAAGAGCTGTAAAAAAGGATCACAATTAATTTAAAAAAACAAAAAAACAATTATTAACGTCGAATATTGAAAATATTCGACATTTACTCTGAACGTCAAACTGTTCTATGTTCGACGTAAATTTACGTCTCCTGATATGACGTCGACCTCGAATTCGACGTGAAAGGCCCAAAAACACCAACGTTATACGATGTTTTTGTACTAGTGTATCAGAGACAATTTTAACCATTCATAATCTCAATTTGATACATAGGGGATTAAAACCATTAAGATTTATGATTAATTCTCACAAATATGATCATAAAACAATGACTCATTGTAAGTAATTTGATGGTTAGATACTTAAAACCAAACTTTGTGAAACACAATCGATTTTATCTCTCCTGTAATCGATTCAATGCAACAGAGTATTGTTGAATTTTCTTTTTAAGTCAGTGTACAATCAATCGACTGATATCACCTGCATAATCCTTTCATCTCATCTAGATAAAGCATTAGATCATATTCAGTATAACTGAGAAAGAATCATTAACACAGATTAAGTATGAATGTGCAATTGTAATGATGTAACCATGAACAGTTGAATTGTTATCATACAATTGATAAAATTTGATTCAATGCTATTTAACACTATTGTGATCTAGAATTCCCAGTTCATTCCTTATTGTATAAAATCTCTCTTTATTCAGAGGTTTTGTAAAAATGTCAGCCCATTGATGTAAGGTATCCACATATTCAATTTTGATCTCACCTTTAAGGATCTGATCTTTTATGAAGTGGTGCCTTATTTCAATATGCTTAGTCTTGGAATGAAGCACAAGATTCTTAGTTAAATTTATAGCACTTGTATTGTCACACTTCAGAGGAATATGATTTAGGGATTTACCATAGTCTTCTAGTTGGCTCTTGATCCAAAGAGACTAAGCACAACAACTTCCAGCTGCAATGTACTCGGCTTTTGTTGTGGACAATGCCACACAAGCCTGTTTCTTTGAATGCCAAGAAATTAGAAAGCAACCTAATAGATGACGTGCCACTAGTGCTTTTCTTGTCTAATTTACAACCACCAAAGTCTGAATCATTATATCCTTCTAGAAAAATGTTCGAACCATTAGGATACCACAATCCAAGATTTTTGGTTCCCTTTAGATACTTTAAAATATTTTCACAGATGTTAGATGTGATTCCTTTGGTTTTGATTGAAATCTAGCACAAAGACAAACACTAGGCATGATGTCTGGTCTACTAGCAGTTAAGTATAATAAAGATCCGATCATACCTCTATAGAGCTTTTGGTCTACAGAATTACCTTTTTCATCTAGATTAAGATAACAATTGGTTGCCATTAGTGTGGCAGCTTCCTTGCATTCTTGTATTTTGTACTTTTTCAACAAGTTTGTACAGTACTTGGATTAATGAATAAAAATGCCACTGTCATCTTGTTTCACTTGAAGTCCTAGAAAATATGTGAGTTCTCCATCATGGACATCTCAAACTCATCCTACATGGTCTTGGAAAATTCTTTGCATAACATGGGATTAGTTGAACCAAAAATAATATCATCAACATAAATTTGTACAAACAATTTTCTTTTTCAGAATTTTTTATAAAGAGGGTTGAATCAACTTTACCCCTTAGGAATTCTTTCTTGATTAAGAACTAACTTAGTCGTTCATACCATGACCTTGGCACTTGTTTCAATCCATATAGAGCCTTTTTCAATTTGAACACATGATCTAGATACTCATAATCTTGAAAACTAGGAGGTTGTTTAATGAATACTTCTTCCTTAATGTACCTATTCAAAAATGCGCTCTTTACATCCATTTCATACAATTTAAATCTCATCACCGAAGCAATGGCTAGAAGTATTCTTATGATTGTGATGTTTGGCTTCCTTCCCTTGAACAACTCATAGGGAGTGAGTTTCAACATGATTCAATTATAGTCTGGTTGAGCACATAACATGTTGTGCTAATTGCATATGCCCAAAAATATTTTGGCAGATCTTTCTCATCCAACATTTTTCTTGCACGCTCTTCCAAAACTCTATTCTTCCTTTCAACAACTCCATTCTGCTTATTTCTGCACAGTAGTCTTCAAACACCTCATTCTTAAATTCCTTGCCATGATCACTCCTCATAGACTTGCTTTTGAGTTCCTTTTCATTTTGAATCATGGCTGCAAACTTCTTGAAGACCCAAAAAGTTTCACGTTTGGCAGAAATAAAGAAAGCCCATGTATAACGAGAATAATCATCAACAATCACCAAGCCATACAGATTTCCTCGAAGACTTCTAACTCTTGAGGGACCAAAAAGTCCATATGTAACAATTCAAGAGGTAGACCTCCTTTTTTTTTATAGGACGTCCTTGTTTGCTTCCCTTTTTGACAAGCGTCACACAATGTATCAAAGGCATAACGTATTTTTCGAAGCCCAATAACAAGATTCTTAGACACAAGTTTATTTAACTGACCCATATTAATGTGAGCTAATCTTTGTGCCATAACCATGCATCATCCTCTTTAGATAGTAAGCATACAACAAACTTAAATGATGTTTTTCTAAAATCAATCATATAAATGTTGTTGTATCTCTTTCTAATTAATAACAGTTCATTTGTTGACCCATTGCTTATCAAACAATAGTTTGGTTCAAACGTTATCTTCAGCCCTTTGTCACACAATTGACTAATACTAAGCATATTATGTTTTAAACCTTCAACAAACAATAAATTCTCAATTTCATATGCTGAGGGTGTTTGAATTTTACCAATACTAATAATTTTACCCTTGTTGTTATCACCGTAAGTGACATGACCGGTTGTCCTGTGAGAGAGGCTTGTGAATTTTGTTGGATCCCTTGTCATGTGACGTGAACACGCGATGTCCATATATCACATATATTCCTTTGCTTCTAGTTCTAGACTAGTTTTTGTTGTTTCAGACTTGGCCATCATAATGAGATCAGTACTTGGTAAATCCCCGTCTTTGTTCTTCTTTCTATCATCACTTTAATTTACATTTGCCTTCTTCTTATTTAGGAACCTAGTGAATCTTTCTGCCTCCAAATCTACTCTTTCTATTCTAGATTCCAGACTGTTGATACCAATTTTCCTTCCTTGGAATGAACTTCAGAATAATCCTGTTTCAAAAGACTCATAAAACCCATTAGTGATAGAGATACATTTACCATTGCAAGTAAGATGAACACAGTCAATAACAACTTCACTCTTCCTTAGTATTGGAGAAATAGAGGCCATTTCAAGATCGAGTAATCATTATACAAAGAGAGTAATCGATTTATTTTTTAAATAACTTTTGAAAACAAACTTTGGTGCCAATTGTTAGAATTGATGGACTTTGTTGCTCAAAAACAAGAGGGGGGTGAATTGGTGTTTTATAAAAACTTGCACTTTTTAAATCTTTCTCGCAAACTATAATGTTCTTGAAATCTTTCTTGTGTAATACGCAAATATGTGTGCAATGAAACAGTATGTGTATATGCAATGACAATGAAAATGTAAAGAGATAAAGGAGAGAAAAACAAACACAATTTTTATACTGGTTCGACCTCAATTCCTACATCCAATCACCCTCCCAATCAATCTTAGATCGGAGAGTAATTCACTATAATGATCAGAGTATTACAACCAAGGCTTTACAGAGCTACTCTTAAATGAGTCGATTATACTCTATGAATGTGTTTCTCTGTTTTTGGCAACACTATGTCATACACTAGGTGACTATGTCTTTAATGAAATCGATTAATAATCTCTACTATGGATTTTCTAAGTCTGAAAATTTAAATGGGCTTGATTATGTGTGACGTTGATTCGCGCCCTTACAAGTGTTATGTTTAAAAGCTATGTACGCATTAAGTGTGTTTGAGTCCTTGCTCTGTTTGAAACCCTAGTATTGAGAAATATTATCCAGAACTCAAAAATCAGATGGCTTCTTCATCACACCACTCTGGTAACAGAGAAAAGGCCATTGTTGATGCAAGAGGTGTTGATCCTTCGGGATGGATCAATGATAATGAAACACGTGAAATATTTCTCAAAGGGAAGAGAATCAAGATTGTTGTACCGCATAACCACCTGAAGCTTGACTTATTTGAAAAAGAGGGTTTTCAACTCCCAGAATGGATTGAAACTCAGGGACTCCCTACACCGGTACAAATGAAAGGTGACTGGTACCCCAACCTTGTGAGAGTATTTTATAATAAATTGAAAAGCATTAATGGAGACATTCAGTCAAGGGTAAAAGGCATCAACATCTATATTGACAATGATGTCTGGCTGCAACTAATCAGTCTGAAAGCTGAGGGACTATTCTCCCATCTACGCAACTCTAAGACAAATATGTAGTTGAGAAAGAGAGATGTTTACAGAAACTGGTTAAGATTTCCTGGATGGTATAAAATTGAACGGTTCTACATACATTAAGGATTAAACATGGAAGATAAAATGATAGCACATATCCTTGCATGGGTAATATTACCAGGAAGGCTACTACAAGACAAAATGACGACTAAAGATGTCTTTCTACTACATGTTATTAAGAATGATATCCCCAACTAGGTGGAGGTATTAAAAGACCACATGATTGAAGTTGGGCTTAGTCAAGCTCATTATCTGCCTTCTACAGTGCTTATTAGTAGAATTCTAACTCTTCAAGGAGTGAATGTTGAGGGTGAAGAGAAATGCTCTTGCAATTGTACAAATATAATTAAATGGAATACCATGTCTTGAAGACTTAAAAAGGGTGGCGCTTCAAAGATGAAGTAGACTTGGTTCATAACTCTGGAACCACACCTACACAAAATGAAGAGCGCATAAATTACTTTCCAAAGACAAAATTTGAACGGTTTGTTGTAGATCAGTTCAGGCATCTAACTGAAAGAGTTACAAGGATTGAAGGGAAGATAAATAATCTCCAACAGCAAAGAGTGAACAACTCATCTGAAGGTTCTGAAGAATCATTTGAAGAAGATTCCATGGATATGTCTAACTCAGATTAGGGGGTTAATGTGTTTTGATGTGTTTTGTTTTCTGTGTTTCTTTTGTATTGCTAGCTTTATATGCCATCTTTGTTTTGTTCAATCTGATTGTAATCCATGATTAAAATTTCAATGAAATCAGAGTTTATGTTTAACTCAATCTGTGTATGAAAAATTATATCTGTGATGGAGTAAAACAAATAGCACTCAAATCGATTACACTAAGATTCTGTGCAAATGTATTACATTTTACTGTTACATTTATATCTTTGCATACTCATACATTCTCTGTGATAATGCTCTGTATTTTACTGATTCTAAAATGCTTGATCTAGAAAGACCATGAAAGGTTTTGTAGGAAAATTACTTGCTGGCTAGATGAAACTAGAAAGTCAATAATATGCTACAACAATAAATTGATTATGAGTGTGATCAAATCGATTTATTTTTGAAATTGGTTTGAAGATTCCAAACTTTGGGATATGTGTTATCTTTAAACCTTGCTTTATATTTTGTGAATGTTTATGCTTATCCGTTGTATCTATGTTCTGAGATGATAAGAGAATTAACTATGTTTAATGATTGAAATTGTATCAATTATGCTCTATTATTACTGCTATACTTTTTGTCAGAGCGGCTGCAGCGGAATGGTTAGCGTGGAATAACAAACCAAGAGGGGGGGTGAATTGGTTCTTACTAAAAACGTGTGCCTTAAAAATTTCTACTCAATTAAACTTACTTAGCAGATAATAAAGACAATAAAGTAGAGTAAGGTTGAGAGAAATTTGCACAGATGATTTTATCCTGGTTCGGATCTTACCAATCCTACGTCCAGTCGCTTATCTCAAAACAAGATAAACACTTCACTAATCACAAAACTATTACAAACTACAATCACACAGATACAATTTGTAAAAGTTTAGAAAACACCTCTCTTGAAGCCACAAGAGATGAAACAACACCTCCTTTGAATCTTCACAAAGGATGAAACACTTCCTCCGAATACTTCACGAAGGATGAATTCCTCTTCCAAACACTTCCTTAGATACACCAAGGATGAACCAGCTATTCCTCTATCACCGTAGCAGTATTTCACCAACTCTACAGACAGAGTTTCCTTAGCTGAGCAAGAGCACACAATTCTCAAGAGTTTCAGAGTATTTGAGCACAAGGGAAGAGTTTTTCTTGAGAGAAAATGAGAGTCTATTTATAGACTCATCCAAAGGCTCCTCCATTTTCGCTTTTAGACTTTCTGACAGTGTTAATCGATTAGCTACAGTGGTTAATCGATTAACAACCCAACGGATACTTCAACGGCTCTAAAAACGGCTAGTTTTTCAAACGTTCACCTTGTTAATCGATTAACAGCCCTTGTTAATCGATTAACGTTAATCGATTAACACCCCTTGTTAATCGATTAACACCGAAATGCTGTGCTTCTCCATTTGTCTCTGGAACAATCGATTAACACCCTCTGTTAATCGATTAACGTTAATCGATTAACACCCTCTGTTAATCGATTAACACTGCACATAATTTTACTTTTGATTTATTTTTACATCACTTTTGAATACATACATAAAACTACTAATTCTCCTATGTTTATACAATTATTACAAAAGGTTACAAGTCTTCAAAAGATCATTCTTCATGAGTCTTGGTTGTTCTTGACTTGATTTGTACATCATCAAAACTTCATCTTCACATTTTGCTAACAATCTCCCCCTTTTTGATGATGATCAAAACCTTCTTGATTTAAAGCTTTTGGTAATAATCTGTATTTAGAAAACAACTTAAGGAGGAAAAAATTGTTAGTGAACTTAGAAAAAATATTTTAAAAGGCTTTTATTTCTCCCCCTTTTTGATCATTATTAAAAAGTGATGTATAAGTGCTCCCCCTTAATATATTAGAAGCTATACTCCCCCTTAATAAAAGCAATGATGCATAGAAATATTAAGATAAGATAACACACATTTTTATTGAATTTAAAGAAGCATACAAGCATACAAGCAAATATAAAGGGCACACACTAATAAAAACATATAATCATAAAAATGCCTAATCATCATCACTATCTGGGACATATAGTTTTGCGATTTTGTCATCAATCTCCTTAAGATGAGTATTAATCTCATCATAGCGAAGATTGTGATATGCCATCATATCATCCATCCTTGTTTGTTGCATAGTGGCCATGGCCTCAATTTGTCTAGAAATACTTTCTAGACTATATTCTTGTGGAGGATTTGATGGTCCAGCAACATTGGTTGGATGAGGCATAGGGATATCTTCATCTTCTGCAGCTGATGCATCATCTTCTTGGGCAATATCGTCTTCAGCACGAACAAACAGGTTTTCTTGTCTTATAAAACCCATTTGATGCAATGCGGACTCTTCAATTTGATGGGTACGTAAGACAGTGAGATATTTTTCTCCGGTAACATCAACCCCTTTATAGATACAGATCAATGAAACAAGGAGAGGATATGGAAGATGACCTCTGTCATACCTCTTGGCACGGACCATAGTATCTGAGATGAGACTTGCCCAATTGATGTTGATATGTTGAGTGATGTCGGACATAATCATCAAATCAGTCTCAAAACATTGAGCAAGATTTGTACCTCTGGGACACAGCAGCCAGACAATGAGATAATGAAGTACCCGCTCCTCCATTCTGAGATTTCCCACTAGAAGATATCTCCGGTTTGGTAGAGGCTGTTGAGGATTCCTCATAAAAGAGCGATATGCCAAAATTTTGTTAAACTCACCAAAATCATTGGGCACATGCATGGCATTTTCAAAAAGGGAAAGATGAGCAACATTGGTCCAGATATCATTATCTAAAATAATATCTACCCCTTTAACGCGAGTATGAACAATACCGTTTTGGGACTTCAGATTATAGTAAAATACTCGTACCAAATCTGGGTAATAGCGCCCTTGAAGTTGCAGTAGGTACTGGACGCCTTGCTCCATCAATTGTTGAGAGAATTGAAATTGATGTACCGCAAACCAATTGAGATCTACAAATTTTTGGCGAAGAATCTTGCGTTCTTTCCACCATTGCAAATATTCGTCATGTCTTCCTTCATCGGAGATCCAACCATGAATATTTGGACCGCGAGCGGGAGGAGTACTTTCAGAGCCATAGCTTCTTCTTCTTCTCCTTCTGGATGGTTCAGCCATGGGAGTGTGAAAGTATAGTGGACAGCAATAAGAAAAAAATGGGACAGTAATAAATTTTGGACAGCACCAAAAGTTGGGCAGCAAGGAAATTTGATGAGATTTTGAGTAGAAGAGTGAATGGTAATGTGTAATGAAGGATTGGAGAGGTATAAATAGGCTTAAAAAGGCTCCTCCAACGTTCAGAAGCATTAAAGAGCCGTTTATGGCCGTTTTTAGCCGTTGCAACGGCTAGAAATTTAAAAATTTTTCAGGCTGTAACGTGTGTTAATCGATTAACAGGGTGTGTTAATCGATTAACGTTAATCGATTAACAGGACGTGTTAATCGATTAACTGACGCTGATTTCCGAAAAACGTCAAATTTTTACCTATGTCCAATTTTAAAAGATTTTCAATATTCCTAGATCTCTTCTAAGCTCATAGAACCTATCCTTAGGCAATGCTTTGGTGAAAATATCAGCTAATTGATGTTGAGTATCAATATATTTTATCTCACAATCTCCCTTTTGCACATGATCTCTAAGAAAGTGATGCCTAATCTCAATGTGCTTTGTTCTAGAGTGCATTATGGGATTCTTTGTAAGGTTTATTGCACTTGTATTATCACACTTAAGTGGTATATGATCTAAGTGAATGTCATAATCTTCTAATTGCTGTTTCATCCATAAAATTTGCGCACAACAATTTCCTGCAGCAATATATTCAGCCTCAGTAGTAGATAAGGCTACACATGCTTGTTTCTTAGAATGCCAAGAAACTAAGGAACTACCTAGAAGATGACATGTTCCACTAGTGCTTTTTCTATCTATCTTACAACCTCCATAATCTGCGTCTGAAAAACCTACAAGACTAGGTTCCGTTCCAGATGGATACCATAAACCAAAGGATGCAGTTCCCTTAAGATATTTCAATATTCTTTTAACTGCAGTAAGGTGAGATTCTCTAGGACTAGATTGATACCTAGCACACACACAGACACTTTGCATAATATCTGGTCTACTAGCAGTGAGATATAACAGAGAACCTATCATACATCTATATTTAGTTTGATTTACCTCTTTACCTGACTCATCTTTGTCAAGATAGCAAGAGGTTCCCATAGGTGTAGATGCTTCCTTTGCATTGTCCATTTCAAACTTCTTAAGAATTTCTTTACAATACTTAGTTTGAGAAATGAACGTACCTTCCTTCATTTGCTTAATTTGAAGACCAAGGAAGAATGTTAATTCTCCCATCATAGACATTTCAAATTCACCCTGCATAGTCTTAGCAAATTCCTCACAAAGAGATTTATTAGTTGATCCAAAGATGATATCATCAACATATACTTGAATAATCAAAATATGTTTTCCGACTCTTTTAATAAACAAAGTGGAATCAACTTTTCCTCTATTAAAATCATTTTCCAACAGAAAATTGCTAAGTCTTTCATACCAAGATCTAGGTGCTTGTTTTAAACCATAAAGTGCTTTCTTTAATTTATAGATGTGATTTGGAAATTTAAAATCTTCAAAACCGGGTGGTTGTTCAACATACACATCTTCTTTTATAAAACCATTTAGAAATGCACTTTTAACATCCATTTGAAATAATTTAAATTTCATTATAGATGCATAAGCAAGAAGTAGGCGTATTGCCTCTAACCTGGCAACTGGAGCATATGTCTCATCATAATCTATACCTTCTTCTTGACTATATCCTTGAGCCACAAGCCTAGCTTTATTCTTGGTGATGTTTCCATCTTCATCTAGTTTGTTTCTGAATACCCATTTTGTTCCAATTACTTGATGAGTATCTTCTCCAGGAATCAATTCCCAAACTTGATTTCTTTCAAACTGGTTGAGTTCTTCTTGCATTGCTATACACCATTGTTCATCTTGAAGAGCTTCCTTAATGTTCTTAGGTTCAATCTGCGACATAAAAGCTACATTCATACAAAAATTAACTAAATTTCTTCTAGTGTTTACCCCTTTTGATATGTCGCCAATGATGTTGTCCAATGATAATCCTCTAGGTTGTTGCCATATTTTGTTTAGATCTTCATCATCTTGAGGATTATTCATTTTCTCTTCATTGGTTGTCTTTTGCAAGTCTTCATTTTCACCTGCATCTGATTCATCTGACTCAAGAGGTTTTACCTCAAGGTCCACAATTTCATCAAAGACAACATGCACAGATTCTTCTATTTCAAGTGTTTTCCGATTAAAAACTCTATAAGCTTTGCTAGTTAGAGAATATCCTAGAAAAATAGCTTCATCGGATTTGGAATCAAATTTTCCTAAATTTTGTTTTCCATTATTTAAGATAAAACATTTGCATCCAAAAATTCTTAAATGTGAAACATTTGGTTTTCTACCTTTAAAAAGTTCATAAGAAGTACATTTCAAAATAGGCCTAATAAGCATTCTATTCAATACATAACATGCAGTACTCACAGCATCAGCCCAAAATTGTTTAGGAACACTATATTCATTTAACATAGTTCTAGCAAGTTCCTCTAAGGATCTATTCTTTCTTTCTACAACTCCATTTTGTTGAGGAGTTCTAGGTGCAGAAAAATTATGAGAAATGCCATATTCTTCACAAAAAGTTTCAAAAGATTCATTTTGAAATTCACCTCCATGGTCACTTCTAATAGCCTTTATTTTCAAGTCCTTTTCATTTTGAACTAAATTTGCAAACTTTTTAAATTCTTTGAAAGCTTCACTTTTAAGAGTAAGAAAGAAAGTCCAAGTATATCTTGAATAATCATCCACAATAACTAAAGCATAATAATTTCCTCCAAAACTTTTTATCCTAGAGGGACCAAATAAATCCATGTGCAAAAGTTCTAAGGGTTTTAAACTAGAAACAACATTTTTCGAATGAAAAGATGATTTCACTTGTTTTCCCTTTTGACATGCATCACACAATTTATTTTTCACATATTTTAGTTTTGGTAGACCAATTACTAAGTCTTTAGAAATGAGTTTATTCAATTGTTGCATATGAATATGTGCAGCTCTTTTATGCCATAACCGTGGATTTTCTTCTTTTACTACTAAGCATGAAATATTCCTATTTGATGCATTTTCTAAATCAATCAAATAAATATTGTTATGCCTAATTCCTTTCAAAGCAATTTCAGAAGAATCATTTTTATAAATAGTGCAAGAATTTTGTTCAAAGGTTACCTTGAATCCTTTATCGCATAATTGACTAATGCTAATTAAGTTATGCTTTAATCCTTCCACATATAGCACGTCTTTGAACATCAAGGTATCTTCACTTCCAATATCTCCAATTCCAAGGATTTTTCCTTTGTTGTTATCACCATAGGTGACAAAGCCTCGTTCCTTTTTCCGGAAGCTTGTAAATTTCTTTTTATCTCCGGTCATGTGTTTTGAACATCCACTGTCAAGACACCACATATACTTCCTTGGTTTTGATAATTCCTACAACATAAAAAGAACAAGCTATTTAGGTACCCAACTACTTTGTATGGGTCCTTTGGGTTAGATTTAAAAAGATTAAAATCATTTTACAACCCAAACATATCTACCACTTGGAACACCATAATGCTTAATTTTACATTTGTTAGATGTATGACCCTTTTTCATACAATAAAAGCATGATGCAACATTTGTGTTCCTATAAATTGTTCCTTTTTCTACCCAAGTTCTACGGGTTCTATGATTATGTTTATTTTTAGGAACATACTTATTTTTAACAACCTTATTTTCATTATTTTTACTACATTCTCCAGTGGTTGTATTTTCAGAAAAATATTTGAATTTTATGCAAGATTCACATTCATTATTAGCAATATATTTTTCTTTTTCATAATATAAAACTTTACTTTTTAAATTTCTAATTTCTTCTGCTTGAAATAAAAATTTATTTTTCAAACTTCTATTTTCTTCAGACAAATTTGTAAATTCAGTTTTCAAATTATCATTTATCTTAGAGAAATTTTCAGAAGTAGATTTCAAATTTTCATTTTCTTCAAGAATATTTTCAAAATTCAATTTTAACTTTTTGAAGTCCTTTTTCAATTTCTTATGAGCTATATCTAATTTTTCAGATTCTACTAATAAAGCAGCATAAGTATCATGCAGTTCATCTTCATCCATATGACTATCATTATCAGAATAGTGTGAACTACTTACTTGGCTGACGTTATCATCATCTGCCATTAAACAGATGTTTGCTTCTTCATCTGAGTCGCTTGAATCTGAAATGGTCTCATTGTCGTCTTCCCAGGCAATGTAGGCCTTCTTTTTCTTGAAGAATCTTTTCTCCTTCTTGTCTTCACCCTTCTTTTGATTTGGGCAGTCTGCTTTTAGATGCCCTTTTTCTCCACAGCCATAACATCGGTAATTTGAGGAAGATGCTTGATTATCTTTCTTTTCGTATCTAAATCTTCCTTTACCTTTAGACTTCATGAACCTGTTCAACCTTTTGATCATAAGACTTAAATTTTCTTCTTCGTCTGAGTCTTCATCTTCTGATTTACCTTTGCTTCTTTCAACCTCCGACTTTAATGCCAAACTCTTCTTGTTGTTTTTGGCTTTTGCTTCTTCTTCATCAAGTCTTCCAAGATCTAGTTCATGTTCCCTCAATTTTCCAAATAATGCAGCCATGGTCATTGTGTTGAGATTTTGTGACTCAGAAATTGCAGTCACTTTTGGTTGCCAAGACCTGTCTAAAGATTTCAAGATTTTAATGTTAAGTTCATCAGTATCAAATGACTTACCCAGTCCAATGAGATGATTAACAATGTTGGTGAAGCGTTTTTGAACATCAACTATTGTTTCCCCTTGCTTCATTCTGAACATCTCGTATTCCTGGATTAAGGTATTCTTTCTAGCTCTCTTTACATCATCTGTACCTTCATGGGTTACTCTAAGTACTTCCCACATATCTTGTGCAGTTTTACAAATAGAAATCCTGTAAAACTCGTCAACAGTTAGAGCAGATGAAATAATATTACGAGCTTTTACATCATTACAAAATTTTCTCTTATCTTCAGCAGTCCATTGGTCACGGGGCTTTGGTTCCTGCATATTGTTAATTGGAACAAAAGGACCAGATACAATAGCATCCCAAATATCTATATCAATAGATTCCATAAAAATTTGCATTCTTACCTTCCAGAATGCGTAATTTTCACCTGTGAATAGTGGTGGTCTATTGATTGATGCACCCTCTGCAAAGGTTTGATGTGATCCTGCCATTTGAATGACTATCAAAGCAAGCTCTGATACCAATTGTCAGAGCGGCTGCAGCGGAATGGTTAGCGTGGAATAACAAACCAAGAGGGGGGGTGAATTGGTTCTTACTAAAAACGTGTGCCTTAAAAATTTCTACTCAATTAAACTTACTTAGCAGATAATAAAGACAATAAAGTAGAGTAAGGTTGAGAGAAATTTGCACAGATGATTTTATCCTGGTTCGGATCTTACCAATCCTACGTCCAGTCGCTTATCTCAAAACAAGATAAACACTTCACTAATCACAAAACTATTACAAACTACAATCACACAGATACAATTTGTAAAAGTTTAGAAAACACCTCTCTTGAAGCCACAAGAGATGAAACAACACCTCCTTTGAATCTTCACAAAGGATGAAACACTTCCTCCGAATACTTCACGAAGGATGAATTCCTCTTCCAAACACTTCCTTAGATACACCAAGGATGAACCAGCTATTCCTCTATCACCGTAGCAGTATTTCACCAACTCTACAGACAAAGTTTCCTTAGCTGAGCAAGAGCACACAATTCTCAAGAGTTTCAGAGTATTTGAGCACAAGGGAAGAGTTTTTCTTGAGAGAAAATGAGAGTCTATTTATAGACTCATCCAAAGGCTCCTCCATTTTCGCTTTTAGACTTTCTGACAGTGTTAATCGATTAGCTACAGTGGTTAATCGATTAACAACCCAACGGATACTTCAACGGCTCTAAAAACGGCTAGTTTTTCAAACGTTCACCTTGTTAATCGATTAACAGCCCTTGTTAATCGATTAACGTTAATCGATTAACACCCCTTGTTAATCGATTAACACCGAAATGTTGTGCTTCTCCATTCGTCTCTGGAACAATCGATTAACACCCTCTGTTAATCGATTAACGTTAATCGATTAACACCCTCTGTTAATCGATTAACACTGCACATAATTTTACTTTTGATTTATTTTTACATCACTTTTGAATACATACATAAAACTACTAATTCTCCTATGTTTATACAATTATTACAAAAGGTTACAAGTCTTCAAAAGATCATTCTTCATGAGTCTTGGTTGTTCTTGACTTGATTTGTACATCATCAAAACTTCATCTTCACATTTTGCTAACACTTTTGGTCTGATACAATGCTGGACTATGCTTTTAGATGATCTGCTATACACTCTGAGTACTACATTGTGCATATGTGTTTTGAGATTGAAAAATCAATAATGACAGGGGGAGCATTGTATGTTATTGAAATGTTTTACATGTATTCATTTAAGGGGGGAAATATCTGATAATAGTTGAAAATACTGTTATATGTGATGTAATTTTGATACTAAATGCACCCTTTTATGCTTAGAAACTTGCTTGGAATCATGTTTTTCTGTTAAGTTGTGTGAATAAGATAGTTGAAAAACAGAAAAACATGATTCCAAGCAAGTTTTTAAGCAGAAAAGGGTGCATTTAGTATCAAAATTACATCACAGATAATAGTATTTTCAACCATTATCACAACCCCAAACTTAGAACTTTGCTTGTCCTCAAGCAAAATAGATTGTAACTCAGTTTTTCAGACAACAACTACAATGACTCAACCTTTTTCAAAAACTTTTTCATACAAGCAATAACTTTTATCAACTCAACATACACATATTAATGTGCATATGTGCAGATGACTTAATTCAATCAAAATCAATGTGATTCTCATATCCTTCAACAGATGTTATCCTTAAGAATGATCAATACACCAAGCAAAGATGTAATCAGAAATTCAAAGAACTACTCCTCACCAAAGAAAGTGTTTCACTCAAGCACTCAAAAGTGTATCACTCAACTCACAGGTGTATAGTGAGGTGTTGGTGTCTTTTTCACTCTACTATCACAATGTCATACAAATTAACTTTGCCTTTCATTTAACCACAATCAAACATACTCACAAGCAAGTATTCATCACAAGGACTTTTTCTGGCTTGTAACTTGGCTGGGCTAAGAAGGAAATTGGTTTTTCTAGTCAGCAAAATCCTTGAGTTAAGAGAGACATTTATGATTTCATCATTCAAGTACAAAATCTCTTTCTTTTTCCCATCTTTGTTTTGCACTGAACTTTTCTTTTCTTTTCTTTTCATTTTTCTTTTTCTTTTTCTTTTGCTTTTCACTACTTAGCTCAATGTTTTTTCTTTTCAATTTTCCCAGCAACCCCAAACTTGAACCTTTATCAATACCTCACAAATGTTCTCAGCTTAACTCAAGGTAAATATTTTCACAAAGGGTTTTCTCAACATGCATAAGGCTCAAGGTTCAAAGTGTAAGACACATTGTTTTCTTTTCAAAGGATAAAATCATGTGAAGGCTAAAAGAATTAGGGAAAATAAAAGATGGCCTTGATCATATGAAACCTGCAAGCATGTAGTTCAATCACAGCAAATTTGGGAAAAATCATTCATGCTTCCAATCTAATAGCAATTATTCACAAAAAAACTCTGAAGCCCAAAACTTCCACACTGGAATATCATAAAGCAATACTCATCACAAAACAATCACAGTTGAAACAAAGCAGTGTAGTCCATTAAAGCAAAGTACAATACAAAATAAATAATTAAAAAGAAAAGTTTAGAAAGTTGGGTTGCCTCCCAGTAAGCGCTTCTTTAACGCCACTAGCTTGACACCATTAAACTCAATCTAGATTAACCAACTCCATGACTGTGGAGAGGCGTTTCGCCTCACCACCAAAATAATGCCTGAGACGTTGTCCATTAACAACCCAACTTCTTTGTGGATCTTCAGAGGAAGGATCTGTTAGCTCAACTGCTCCATGTGGAAGAACATTCTTGATCATAAATGGACCAGACCACTTGGACTTCAACTTTCCAGGGAAAAGTTTTAGTCTTGAATTGAACAACAACACCCATTGTCCTGGATTAAAAACTTTCTTCACCAGTTTCTTGTCATGATAAAATTTCACCTTTTCTTTGTAATTCTTTGAAGAATCATAGGCATGCAACCGCATCTCCTCAAGCTCAATAAGTTGCCTTCTTCTCTTTTCAGCACTGTCATAAGGATCAAAATTCAAGAATTTTAAGGCCCATAGAGCTCGATGTTCCATCTCCACCAGAAGATGACATGCCTTTCCATAGACCATTTGGAAAGGAGATAATCCAATTGTTGTCTTCATTGCAGTTCTATATGCCCAAAGAGCATCATCTAACCTCTGAGACCAATCCTTTCTTGATGGGGCAACTGTATTTTCTAGAATCCTTTTTATCTCCCTATTTGAAACCTCTGCTTGCCCGTTTGTATGTGGACGATAAGGTGTATCTACTTTGTGTTTCACACCATAGTGCTTGAGTACCCTTACCAGCTGAAAATTGCAAAAATGAGATCCTCCATCACTAATGAGTACTTTGGGCGTTCCAAACCGGGAGAAGATTTTCTTTTTCAGAAATTTAATAACAGTTCTAGAATCATTCCTGGGACAGGCCAGGGCTTCCACCCATTTGCTCACATAATCCAGTGCCACCAATATATATTCATTATTGAAAGATGGTGGAAAAGGTCCAACAAAGTCTATGCCCCAGCAATAAAAAACTTCAACTTCTAGTATGCCTTGTAGTGGCATCTCATGACGTCTGGAGATATTCCCCGTCCTTTGACACTTATCACAGTTTCTGGCATGATTATGAGCATCTTTAAACAGAGTAGGCCAATAAAATCCTGACTGGAGTACTTTTGCAGTTCTTCTCTCTCCACTAAAATGCCCCCCATAAGGGGAGTCATGATAGTGCCATAAAATTCCTTTTACTTCTTCCTTAGTCACATAGCACCTCAAAAGGTTATCTGCTCCAATTTTGAACAGGTAAGGATCATCCCAAATAAAGTGCTTGGCATCATGTAAATTTTTTTTTTCTTTGTTGCCAATTGAGATCTTCTGGGATTACTCCTGCAGCTTTGAAATTAGCCATATCAGCAAACCATGGCCTTTGTTGGATATACATAAGTGTTTCATCAGAGAAGGATTCCCAGATTTCTGCTTCCTTGATTATAACTTCACTGTTAAGCAACCGAGATAAGTGATCAACAATTACATTTTCACTTCCCTTCTTGTCACAGATTTCCACATCAAGCTTTTGTAGTAAAAGCACCCATCTAATCAATCGTGGCTTAGAATTCGGCTTGGTTAGCAAGTACTTTATAGCTACATGATCTGTGTAGATGATCACATTAGACCCGATGAGATAAGGTTTAAATTTCTCTAAAGCATACACAATAGCAAGAAATTCTTTCTTTGTGGTGGCATAATTCAACTAGGCTTCATTCAAAAGCTTGCTTGCATAATAAATAGTGTGAAATACCTTCTCTCTTCTCTGGCCAAGAACAGCTCCTATAGCATAATTGTTGGCATCACACATCAGCTCAAAATCTTGGTTCCAATCAGAAGCTAATATTACTGGAGCAGAAATCAATTTTTTCTTCAAAACATCAAATGCCTTAAGGCACTCATCATCTATCACAAATGGTGCATCCTTAACAAGGAGGTTGCTCAGTGGTTTGGAAATTTTTGCAAAGTCTTTGATGAATCTTTTGTAAAAACCCGCATGACCCAAAAAACTTTGGATTCCCTTCACATTGGTTGGTGGTGGAAGTTTTTCCATGACCTCCACTTTGGCTCTGTCAACCTCAATTGCTTTGGAAGAAATTTTATGACCCAAAACAATGCCTTCCTTTACCATAAAGTGACATTTTTCCCAATTAAGAACAAGATTGGATTGGGTGCATCTTTTAAGTACAACATCCAGGTTAGACAAACACTCATGGAAGGAACTGCCAAACACAGAATAATCATCCATAAAGACTTCAGTGCATTTTTCTATCAAGTATGCAAAGATTGCCTACATACATCTCTGAAAAGTGGCTGGAGCATTATATAACCCAAACGACATTTTTCTGTAAGCAAAGACTCCAAATAGGCAAGTGAAAGCCGTCTTTTCTTGGTCTTTTGGATCCACCACAATTTAATTATATCCAGAATATCCATCCAAAAACCAATAGAAAGTATGACCTGCCAATCTCTCCAGCATCTGATCCATGAAAGGAAGGGGAAAGTGATCCTTCCTAGTGGCATTGTTCAACTTTTTGTAGTCGATACACATCCTCCATCCAATAGTAGTCCTTGTGGGTATGAGCTCATTTCTTTCATTATAAATAATTGTCATCCCACCTTTCTTTGGTACCACCTGTACTGAGCTTATCCATGCACTGTCATAAATAGGGTAAATAATGCCAACTTCAAGTAACTTTAGCACTTCCTTTCTCAGCTCCTCCTTCATCACTGGATTCAACCTTCTTTGTGGTTGAACAACTGGTTTGTAATCATTTTCCATGAATATTTTGTGCATGAAATATGTTGGCCTAATGCCTTTGAGATCTGAGATTGACCATCCAATAGCGCCTTTGTTGGCTTCTAGTATCTCAACCAACTTTTCTTCTTCTTTGGGAGAGAGAGAACTGTTGATGATAACTGGTTTATTCCCACCTTCTTCTAGGAACACATATTTCAAGTGTGGTGGTAACATCTTCAACTCCAATTTGCTTTCTTTGACTTTTTCTTTTGTGTTGATCTCTTTTGTCTTTTGCAACGGATCTTCTTTCAATTCTTCCAAATCAGTCAAGCACTCATCAATTAGTTCCTCTTCTTTTTCATTCAATTCTTCCTCTTCTTTTTCATTCAATTCTTCACAAGTGTCAACTAGCATCTCCTCCAAAGAAAAAATATTACTTGCTTTCTTTTCTTGTATCATGCAAATTTCATGAAGAAGATCAAGATGAAAGCATTCCTTGTTATCCTTTGGGTGAGACATGGCTTCAAAAACATCAAAATTTACTTCTTCATCTGATAACAATTGAAAAACTGTTATTTTCATGCTTAAAATTGATACTAAAAGCAACCTTTAACACTTAGAAACTAGCTTGGAATCATGCTTTTGTTCATATTTTTGGAAATAAGAGAGCTGGACAGGTTTATGCTTGATTTCAGTGTTTTATGCACGTTTTAAGGTGAATTTGGTGAAAGAAGTGAAGAAGGATAGAGATGGAATCAGAAAAGAACTCAAAATGTGCAAAAGGAGAAGCCGCAAGTACCGCTCAGCGGCAGTTTACCGCTGAGCGGTGGTCTTTTGGGCTTAAGCCCACTTTTCTGTAATATTACGAATAGTATATGAGCTTTAGGTCTTCCTAGGGTTTGTATCT